>NW_026280394.1:0-276813 GCF_023373465.1 Oncorhynchus keta
GACATCTGTTGGGAGAGATGACTGATTTACAGTTCATGAGGGTTACCTAGTCACACATATGAAGTTTTGAAAAGATCTGACTTTTTTAACCCTCGAAACAGCCCCTGAGACACCAATTAAGGCACTTCCGGTTGTCACAGGAAGCTATAAGTCAACATATATCCTCACTGGGCTATGCTTTTACAGAATCCTGAGTTTTAAGTCCTTACGTTAAGAATTGACTGATTTACACAGGGTTGAATGCACTATGTCTATCAAACTGCAGGCAGGTAATGGAAAACACTTTTAGGGTGATTTTAACCACTTCCGGTTGGTCCAGGAAGCTTAGAATCAACACAGGTAGACCTCATACTGGCCTGATGGACTGTTACCAAAGACAGGTTCATACGGCATTCATAACCCATATAGACTTCAGGTTGAATTTAGGGGTAAAGGCAATGTATTCCTATGGGGAGAGAAGTCAATGCAAACTCTTTGAAGTAAACACCTTCTTTTAACTATTAAGGGTTAATGCCACACGGTCAAGGTTAGGCTTGCACGGATCGGAAGGACCTTAGGAACGTACCTGAGGTCGAATTGTGCTTCTCACCCTAACGGTTCTCTCACTGTCACCCAAAAGCAAATGACATTGAGGGCCAGGCTTCCTTTTTGCGCCTTCTTTTTTCAAGGTCGCTGCACTCAGAGCGAGCTACGGTCAAGCGGGGCGTCTCGTTGAACTCTGCACAGCCTGGAGACTATGGTGATGCCATTTTTTGTGTTGATTTCAGAATGCCATTTTGGTGATGGTCCCTCTCCGTTTAAACATATTGCTAATGTACAAAAGTCAACTAGCAAGTCAGTGTCCACCAGTCAATTAGATGTCATTCTGACACCAAACTGATACCAATTGACACCAAACCCACTTTTTCCAACTCATTTAGAAGCCAACTATCACATATGTCAGAGCAGGCCCATAATTCACAGCGCCATTAGTTTAAAACATAATAAAAACGTAAAACACATAGTTACGTTCTAGCTGCGGGTCCAGGTCAGACATTATGTGAAGGCCTATGTGAGGCGACCCCGAATCCCGAGTTTCGGCTCGATAGGTCCTTCGGTGCCCGAGTAAAACCCTAATTGGTGCTGAAAATCCACTTTTTCCATGCCTTGCTATGGGGTCCTTGAATGAGCTATCGGACCGAAACGTTGGGGTCCGTCTCTATGGGCCGAGCCGGTTCCAATGCACCTAGTCTTGTGTCTCTGAGACTTTTCTAAATGTCGCCATTTTCGTAATGGTCAAAATGAATTGAAATCATTGCAAATGTACGAGGCTATTTCTCGGTCCGAGAACCTTCTAGAGCCACCTAACTCACCACGCACTATCGACCCGAGGTCTAGAACAGGTTTCTAAAGTTTCGGAACTCTAGGTCTGACGGTTCTTTTTAGCTCGAACAAAGCTAACTATTGGAGGCACTGTCCGTCTCTACAAACCCCAATACGTCCCTCCTTCCAAGTTGTGTGTCTGTGTGATTTAGTTTTCCTTTGAAATTTTATGGGAAAAATGACTGATTTACAGTTCATGGGGTTGCCTAATCACACATATGAAGTTTTGGACAGATCTGACTTTTTTAACCCCTCGAAACAGCCCCTGAGACACCAATTAAGGCACTTCCGGTTGTCACAGGAAGCTATAAGTCAACACATATCCTCACTGGGCTATGCTTTTACAGAATCCTGAGTTTTAAGTCCTTACGTTAAGAATTGACTGATTTACACAGGGTTGAATGCACTATGTCTATCAAACTGCAGGCAGGTAATGGAAAACACTTTTAGGGTGATTTTAACCACTTCCGGTTGGTCCAGGAAGCTTAGAATCAACACAGGTAGACCTCATACTGGCCTGATGGACTGTTACCAAAGACAGGTTCATACGGCATTCATAACCCATATAGACTTCAGGTTGAATTTAGGGGTAAAGGCAATGTATTCCTATGGGGAGAGAAATCAATGCAAACTTTTTGAAGTAAACACCATCTTTTAACTATTAAGGGTTAATGCCACACTGTCAACGTTAGGCTTGCACGGATCGGAAGGACCTTAGGAACATACCTGAGGTCGAATTGTGCTTCTCACCCTAACGGTTCTCTCACTGTCACCCAAAAGCAAATGACGTTGTGGGGCAGGCTTCATTTGGGCCTACTTTTCTAATGGTCGCTGCGCTCAGACCGAGCGAGCTACGGTCAAGCGGGATATCTCGTTGAACTCGGCACGGCCTAGACATTATGTTTATGCCATTGCCTGCTCTCTGTGTCTTTAAGAACCACACTTTTTCACTCCATCCTTGCTGTGTGTGCGTGTGAGAGCTTTTCTTTGACATCTGCTGGGAGAAATGACTGATTTACAGTTCATGAGGGTTACCTAGTCACACATATGAAGTTTTGAAAAGATCTGACCTTTTTAACCCATGGAAACTGCCACTGTGACACCATTAAAGGCACTTCCGGTTGGCACAGGAAGCTATAAATAAACTCATATCATGATTGGGGTATGCCTTTACAGAATCCCGAGTTTTAAGTCTTTACGTTAAGAACTGAGTTATTTACGGAGGGTTTAGTGAGTGTGTGTTATTTCAGAAAATCATAGAAAATCACAGAAATCTCGCAGAGCTCCGCAGCACACTTTAAAAAGATTCGTAAGAACAACCTGCAACTGGATCTGTAACCGTTGAAAAAAAAACACCTATCCGTGAACATCACCAAGGTGTCGTTGTACGATTTCTCTTAAATGACGATAGATAAATGGCTGGTTCTTTTTTATTGACACCGGAGGCTCCTTGACTTTGACGTGAAGTGGAAAAATAATTTCTCTATTTTCATTTTGGACCTTTAATCCCAGATAAATGGCCATAACTCAAAAACCGTTGAGGCCTAGACGCCATCTTGTTCGGGGCCAACTGCCCATTATGCCGCCCCTACGCTCACCGAGTTTCGGCTTCTAAATATTTTCAGTTTTCGAGATAAGGCCCCGTCGTGAATCGTGATGTTTTGTAGCAATAGCCATATGATTGCTTATGCCCTCTTGTGGGAATTTCCGGGACATGGGAAAAATGACATAAATCTTATTATTTTTGTAAAACGGAAACCGAATGTCCGACAACGTTCATTTGATGACTTCCTGGTAGGTCCGGCCCTGCCGCTCGGCCCGACGCCGTCCGCGAATTTTACAAACGATTTCGGACGTCTAGTAAGGGACCGTACATTTGCAATATGGACTTTCTCACTAACCATACAGGTACTGCCGAATTCTTCCCTTAAGGTATGTAATGGGTGAGGTCACCGCATGTGTGGGGGGTGGGACAAAGGAGGTAACAGGGGTATGCAGAGTGGATCTAGGGGCTCCATTGTGAACTAAAACAATGATAACTAACCTGAACAACAGTATACAAGGCATATTGACATTTGGGAGAGACATACAGCGAGGCATACAGTAATCACAGGTGTTGAATTGGGAAAGCTAGCTAAAAACAGTAGGCGAGGCTAATCAGCTAGCACAACAAACAGCAGGTAAAATGGCGTTGACTAGGCAACTGGGTCGACAGATAAAACAAACAAGCAGAATGGAGTACCGTGATTAATGGACAGTCCAGCGTGCGTCAGCTATGTAGCCAAGAGATCAGTGTCCAGGGGCAGCGGTGGATGGGCAGGGAAGCTGGGCTGGCGAGTGTTATCCAGGTTTAAAAAAAAAAACTAACAATGACTAAATAGCTTGTAGCTAGTTAGCTGGTTAGCGTCTGGAGGTTCTTGAGTGTGTCATAAAAATAAAATAAAAATTAAAGGTGATAGCGATTCCGTATCACAGTGGGTGAGGCAGGTTTCCGGAAGGTATAAACAAAATAAAAATCAAAGAGAGATAGAAAGTAAATGGGTTCAGAGTGTTTAGAACGCAGTGAGCCAGATGGTTAGCAGGCCTGTGCTAACAAGCTAACAGTTCGTAGGCCCGGGCTAGACAAGCTAACCGTTAGCAGGCCGAATTAGCAAGCAGGGAGATAGCGAGGGCTAGAGAGCTAACCTTTGGGGGATGTCGCGATGGGGTGAGTCTGTTTATTCCTCTTCTTGCGGTGACATCGACAGACCGGTCGTGGGCCCGGGTAATTGTAGCCCAGGAGTATGCTACAGGTGCTCTAGTACGCTAGGTGAGCTGGAGACACAGCGTTTCAGAAAGCTCGCGGGCCTTGGCCAGCAGATGGATCTTTGGCGATGTCGCAACGAAAAAGCCTGTTGAAACCACCTCGGACGATTATGTCGGCGGACCAGTCGTGATGGATCGGCGGGGCTCCGTGTCGGCAGTAAAGGGTCCAGGCCAATTGGCAAAAGAGGTATTGTTGGGCCTCTTCGGCTAGTCGGGAGATGGGCTTAGCTCAAGGCTAACTGTAGCTTGTTTTGGGACAGAGACGTTAGCCAGGAGTAGCCACTCGGATTGCAGCTAGCTAGTTGCGATGATCCGGTGTAAAGGTTCAGAGCTTGCGGTAGGAATCCGGAGATGTGGTAGAGAAAGAGCAGTCTGATATGCTCTGGGTTGATGTCGCGCTGGTGTCCTAGTTAGCTTTGAAGACCGCTAGCAATGGCTAACTGAGTAGTAGCTAGTTAGCTGGCTAGCTTCTGACGGTTCTAAAGTAAAGTATAGAAAAAGCAGATCCGTACCACATTGGGTGATGCGGGTTGCAGGAGAGTATATTCAGCTCTAGTTTGAAAGTGAGATTAAAATATGTACGAAATATATACAGAAAAAAAAAAACGAAGAAAACTATATTTACACTAGACAGGACGGGACAAGACAAAACACACGTCCGATTGCTACGCCATCTTGGATTAGACATAATTTAATAGAGACAGTAGATTTAGCTGGTCTGTCATAATATAATAGAGACAGTAGATCTAGCTGGTCTGTCATAATATAATAGAGACAGAGACAGTAGATTTAGCTGGTCTGTCATAATATAATAGAGACATAGAGACAGTAGATCTAGCTGGTCTGTCATAATATAATAGATACAGTAGATCTGGCTGGTCCGTCATAATATAATAGAGACAGTCGATCTAGCTGGTCTGTCATAATATAATAGAGACAGAGACAGTAGATCCAGCTGGTCTGTCATATTATAATAGAGACAGTAGATCTAGCTGGTAGTCATAATATAATAGAGACAGTAGATGTAGCTGGTCTGTCATAATACAATAGACAGTAGATCGAGCTGGTAGTCATAATATAATAGAGACAGTAGATCTAGCTGGTCTGACATATTATAATAGAGACAGTAGATCTAGCTGGTCTGTCATAATACAATAGAGACAGTAGATCTAGCTGGGCTGTCATAATATAATAGAGACAGTAGATCTAGCTGGTCTTTCATAATACAACAGAGACAGTAGATCTAGCTGGTCTGTCATAATATAATAGAGACAGTAGATCTAGCTGGTATGTCATAATATAATAGAGACAGTAGATCCAGCTGGTCTGTCATAATATAATAGAGAGAGTAAATCTAGCTGGTCTGTCATAATACAATTGAGACAGTAGTTCTAGCTGGTCTGTCATAATATAATAGAGACAGTAGATCGAGCTGGTCTGTCATGATATAATAGAAACAGTAGATCTAGCTGGTCTGTCATAATATAATAGAGACAGTATATCCAGTTTGTCTGTCATAATATAATAGAGACAGTAGATCTGGCTGGTCCGTCATAATATAATAGAGACAGTAGATCTAGCTGATCTGTCATAATATAATAGAGACAGTAGATCTAGCTGGTCTGTCATAATATAATAGAGACAGAGACAGTAGATCTAGCTGGTCTGTCATAATACAATTGAGACAGTAGTTCTAGCTGGTCTGTCATAATATAATAGAGACAGTAGATCGAGCTGGTCTGTCATGATATAATAGAAACAGTAGATCTAGCTGGTCTGTCATAATATAATAGAGACAGTATATCCAGTTTGTCTGTCATAATATAATAGAGACAGTAGATCTGGCTGGTCCGTCATAATATAATAGAGACAGTAGATCTAGCTGATCTGTCATAATATAATAGAGACAGTAGATTTAGCTGGTCTGTCATCATATAATAGAGACAGTAGATCTAGCTGGTCTGTCATAATACAATAGAGACAGTAGATCTAGCTGGTCTGTCATGATATAATAGAGACAGTAGATCTAGCTGGTCTGTCATAATATAATAGAGACAATAGATCTAGCTGGTCTGTCATAATACAATTGAGACAGTAGATCTAGCTGGTCTGTCATAATATAATAGAGACAGTAGATCTAGCTGGTCTGTCATAATACAATAGAGACAGTAGATCTAGCTGGTCTGTCATAATACAATCGAGACAGTAGATCTAGCTGGTCTGTCATAATACAATAGAGACAGTAGATCTAGCTGGTCTGTCATAATATAATAGTGACAGTAGATCTAGCTGGTCTGTAATAATATAATAGAGACAGTAGATCTAGCTGGTCTGTCATAATATAATAGAGACAGTAGATCTAGCTGGTCTGTCATAATACAATAGAGACAGTAGATCAAGCTGGTCTGTCATAATACAATCGAGACAGTAGATCTAGCTGGTCTGTCATAATACAATCGAGACAGTAGATCTAGCTGGTCTGTCATAATACAACAGAGACAGTAGATCTAGCTGGTATGTCATATTACAATAGAGACAGTATATCTAGCTGTTCTGTCATAATACAATAGAGACAGTAGATCTAGCTGGTCTGTCATGATATAATAGAGACAGTAGATCTAGCTGGTCTGTCATAATATAATAGAGAGAGTAGATCTAGCAGGTCTGTCATAATATAATAGAGACAGTAGATCTGGATGGTCCGTCATAATATAATAGAGACAGTAGATCTAGCTGGTCTGTCATAATATAATAGAGACAGAGACAGTAGATCTAGCTGGTCTGTCATATTATAATAGAGACAGTAGATCTAGCTGGTCTGTCATAATATAATAGAGACAGTAGATCTAGCTGGTATGTCATAATTTAATAGAGACAGTAGATTTAGCTGGTCTGTCATAATATAATAGAGACAGTAGATCTAGCTGGTCTGTCATAATATAATAGAGACAGTAGATCTAGCTGGTCTGTCATCATACAATCGAGACAGTAGATCTAGCTGGTCTGTCATAATATAATAGAGACAGTAGATCTAGCTGGTCTGTCATAATACAATAGAGACAGTAGATCTAGCTGGTCTGTCATAATACAATCGAGACAGTAGATCTAGCTGGTCTGTCATAATACAATAGAGACATTAGATCTAGCTGGTCTGTCATAATATAATAGTGACAGTAGATCTAGCTGGTCTGTCATAATATAATAGAGACAGTAGATCTAGCTGGTCTGTCATAATACAATCGAGACAGTAGATCAAGCTGGTCTGTCATAATATAATAGAGACAGTAGATCTGGCTGGTCTGTCATAATACAATAGAGACAGTAGATCAAGCTGGTCTGTCATAATACAATCGAGACAGTAGATCTCGCTGGTCTGTCATAATACAATCGAGACAGTAGATCTAGCTGGTCTGTCATAATATAATAGAGACAGTAGATCTAGCTGGAATGTCATAATATAATAGAGACAGTAGATCTAGCTGGTATGTCATCTTATAATAGAGACATAGAGACAGTAGATCTAGCTGGTCTGTCATAATACAATAGAGACAGTAGATCAAGCTGGTCTGTCATAATATAATAGAGACAGTAGATCTGGCTGGTCTGTCATAATACAATAGAGACAGTAGATCAAGCTGGTCTGTCATAATACAATCGAGACAGTAGATCTAGCTGGTCTGTCATAATACAATCGAGACAGTAGATCTAGCTGGTCTGTCATAATATAATAGAGACAGTAGATCTAGCTGGAATGTCATAATATAATAGAGACAGTAGATTTAGCTGGTCTGTCATAATATAATAGAGACACAGAGACAGTAGATCTAGCTGGTCTGTCATAATGCAATAGAGACAGTAGATCTAGCTGGTCTGTCATAATATAATAGAGACAGTAGATCTAGCTGGTCTGTCATGATATAATAGAGACAGTAGATCTAGCTGGTCTGTCATAATATAATAGAGACAGTAGATCTAGCTGGTCTGTCATAATACAATTGAGACAGTAGATCTAGCTGGTCTGTCATAATATAATAGAGACAGTAGATCTAGCTGGTCTGTCATAATACAATAGAGACAGTAGATCTAGCTGGTCTGTCATAATACAATCGAGACAGTAGATCTAGCTGGTCTGTCATAATACAATAGAGACAGTAGATCTAGCTGGTCTGTCATAATATAATAGTGACAGTAGATCTAGCTGGTCTGTAATAATATAATAGAGACAGTAGATCTAGCTGGTCTGTCATAATATAATAGACACAGTAGATCTAGCTGGTCTGTCATAATACAATAGAGACAGTAGATCAAGCTGGTCTGTCATAATACAATCGAGACAGTAGATCTAGCTGGTCTGTCATAATACAATCGAGACAGTAGATCTAGCTGGTCTGTCATAATACAACAGAGACAGTAGATCTAGCTGGTATGTCATATTACAATAGAGACAGTATATCTAGCTGTTCTGTCATAATACAATAGAGACAGTAGATCTAGCTGGTCTGTCATGATATAATAGAGACAGTAGATCTAGCTGGTCTGTCATAATATAATAGAGAGAGTAGATCTAGCAGGTCTGTCATAATATAATAGAGACAGTAGATCTGGATGGTCCGTCATAATATAATAGAGACAGTAGATCTAGCTGGTCTGTCATAATATAATAGAGACAGAGACAGTAGATCTAGCTGGTCTGTCATATTATAATAGAGACAGTAGATCTAGCTGGTCTGTCATAATATAATAGAGACAGTAGATCTAGCTGGTATGTCATAATTTAATAGAGACAGTAGATTTAGCTGGTCTGTCATAATATAATAGAGACAGTAGATCTAGCTGGTCTGTCATAATATAATAGAGACAGTAGATCTAGCTGGTCTGTCATCATACAATCGAGACAGTAGATCTAGCTGGTCTGTCATAATATAATAGAGACAGTAGATCTAGCTGGTCTGTCATAATACAATAGAGACAGTAGATCTAGCTGGTCTGTCATAATACAATCGAGACAGTAGATCTAGCTGGTCTGTCATAATACAATAGAGACAGTAGATCTAGCTGGTCTGTCATAATATAATAGTGACAGTAGATCTAGCTGGTCTGTCATAATATAATAGAGACAGTAGATCTAGCTGGTCTGTCATAATACAATCGAGACAGTAGATCTAGCTGGTAGTCATAATATAATAGAGACAGTAGATCTGGCTGGTCTGTCATAATACAATAGAGACAGTAGATCAAGCTGGTCTGTCATAATACAATCGAGACAGTAGATCTCGCTGGTCTGTCATAATACAATCGAGACAGTAGATCTAGCTGGTCTGTCATAATATAATAGAGACAGTAGATCTAGCTGGAATGTCATAATATAATAGAGACAGTAGATCTAGCTGGTATGTCATATTATAATAGAGACATAGAGACAGTAGATCTAGCTGGTCTGTCATAATACAATAGAGACAGTAGATCAAGCTGGTCTGTCATAATATAATAGAGACAGTAGATCTGGCTGGTCTGTCATAATACAATAGAGACAGTAGATCAAGCTGGTCTGTCATAATACAATCGAGACAGTAGATCTAGCTGGTCTGTCATAATACAATCGAGACAGTAGATCTAGCTGGTCTGTCATAATATAATAGAGACAGTAGATCTAGCTGGAATGTCATAATATAATAGAGACAGTAGATTTAGCTGGTCTGTCATAATATAATAGAGACACAGAGACAGTAGATCTAGCTGGTCTGTCATAATACAATAGAGACAGTAGATCTAGCTGGTCTGTCATAATATAATAGAGACAGTAGATCTACCTGGTCTGTCATAATATAATAGAGACAGTAGATCTAGCTGGTCTGTCATAATATAATAGAGACATTAGATCTAGCTGGTCTGTCATAATATAATAGAGACAGTAGATCTAGCTGGTCTGTCATAATATAATAGAGACAGTAGATCTAGCTGGTCTGTCATATTATGATAGAGACAGTAGATCTAGCTGGTCTGTCATAATATAATAGAAACAGTAGATCCAGCTGGTCTGTCATAATATAATAGAGACAGTAGATCTAGCTGGTCTGTCATAATACAATTGAGACAGTAGATCTAGCTGGTCTGTCATAATATAATAGAGACAGTAGATCTAGCTGGTCTGTCATAATACAATAGAGACAGTAGATCTAGCTGGTCTGTCATAATACAATCGAGACAGTAGATCTAGCTGGTCTGTCATAATACAATAGAGACAGTAGATCTAGCTGGTCTGTCATAATATAATAGTGACAGTAGATCTAGCTGGTCTGTAATAATATAATAGAGACAGTAGATCTAGCTGGTCTGTCATAATATAATAGACACAGTAGATCTAGCTGGTCTGTCATAATACAATAGAGACAGTAGATCAAGCTGGTCTGTCATAATACAATCGAGACAGTAGATCTAGCTGGTCTGTCATAATACAATCGAGACAGTAGATCTAGCTGGTCTGTCATAATACAACAGAGACAGTAGATCTAGCTGGTATGTCATATTACAATAGAGACAGTATATCTAGCTGTTCTGTCATAATACAATAGAGACAGTAGATCTAGCTGGTCTGTCATGATATAATAGAGACAGTAGATCTAGCTGGTCTGTCATAATATAATAGAGAGAGTAGATCTAGCAGGTCTGTCATAATATAATAGAGACAGTAGATCTGGATGGTCCGTCATAATATAATAGAGACAGTAGATCTAGCTGGTCTGTCATAATATAATAGAGACAGAGACAGTAGATCTAGCTGGTCTGTCATATTATAATAGAGACAGTAGATCTAGCTGGTCTGTCATAATATAATAGAGACAGTAGATCTAGCTGGTATGTCATAATTTAATAGAGACAGTAGATTTAGCTGGTCTGTCATAATATAATAGAGACAGTATATCTAGCTGGTCTGTCATATTATAATAGAGACAGTAGATCTAGATGGTCTGTCATAATATAATAGAGACAGTAGATCTAGCTGGTATGTCATAATATAATAGAGACAGTAGATTTAGCTGGTCTGTCATCATATAATAGAGACAGTAGATCTAGCTGGTCTGTCATAATACAATAGAGACAGTAGATCTAGCTGGTCTGTCATGATATAATAGAGACAGTAGATCTAGCTGGTCTGTCATAATATAATAGAGACAGTAGATCTAGCTGGTCTGTCATAATACAATTGAGACAGTAGATCTAGCTGGTCTGTCATAATATAATAGAGACAGTAGATCTAGCTGGTCTGTCATAATACAATAGAGACAGTAGATCTAGCTGGTCTGTCATAATACAATCGAGACAGTAGATCTAGCTGGTCTGTCATAATACAATAGAGACAGTAGATCTAGCTGGTCTGTCATAATATAATAGTGACAGTAGATCTAGCTGGTCTGTAATAATATAATAGAGACAGTAGATCTAGCTGGTCTGTCATAATATAATAGAGACAGTAGATCTAGCTGGTCTGTCATAATACAATAGAGACAGTAGATCAAGCTGGTCTGTCATAATACAATCGAGACAGTAGATCTAGCTGGTCTGTCATAATACAATCGAGACAGTAGATCTAGCTGGTCTGTCATAATACAACAGAGACAGTAGATCTAGCTGGTATGTCATATTACAATAGAGACAGTATATCTAGCTGTTCTGTCATAATACAATAGAGACAGTAGATCTAGCTGGTCTGTCATGATATAATAGAGACAGTAGATCTAGCTGGTCTGTCATAATATAATAGAGAGAGTAGATCTAGCAGGTCTGTCATAATATAATAGAGACAGTAGATCTGGATGGTCCGTCATAATATAATAGAGACAGTAGATCTAGCTGGTCTGTCATAATATAATAGAGACAGAGACAGTAGATCTAGCTGGTCTGTCATATTATAATAGAGACAGTAGATCTAGCTGGTCTGTCATAATATAATAGAGACAGTAGATGTAGCTGGTATGTCATAATTTAATAGAGACAGTAGATTTAGCTGGTCTGTCATAATATAATAGAGACAGTAGATCTAGCTGGTCTGTCATAATATAATAGAGACAGTAGATCTAGCTGGTCTGTCATCATACAATCGAGACAGTAGATCTAGCTGGTCTGTCATAATATAATAGAGACAGTAGATCTAGCTGGTCTGTCATAATACAATAGAGACAGTAGATCTAGCTGGTCTGTCATAATACAATCGAGACAGTAGATCTAGCTGGTCTGTCATAATACAATAGAGACATTAGATCTAGCTGGTCTGTCATAATATAATAGTGACAGTAGATCTAGCTGGTCTGTCATAATATAATAGAGACAGTAGATCTAGCTGGTCTGTCATAATACAATCGAGACAGTAGATCAAGCTGGTCTGTCATAATATAATAGAGACAGTAGATCTGGCTGGTCTGTCATAATACAATAGAGACAGTAGATCAAGCTGGTCTGTCATAATACAATCGAGACAGTAGATCTCGCTGGTCTGTCATAATACAATCGAGACAGTAGATCTAGCTGGTCTGTCATAATATAATAGAGACAGTAGATCTAGCTGGAATGTCATAATATAATAGAGACAGTAGATCTAGCTGGTATGTCATATTATAATAGAGACATAGAGACAGTAGATCTAGCTGGTCTGTCATAATACAATAGAGACAGTAGATCAAGCTGGTCTGTCATAATATAATAGAGACAGTAGATCTGGCTGGTCTGTCATAATACAATAGAGACAGTAGATCAAGCTGGTCTGTCATAATACAATCGAGACAGTAGATCTAGCTGGTCTGTCATAATACAATCGAGACAGTAGATCTAGCTGGTCTGTCATAATATAATAGAGACAGTAGATCTAGCTGGAATGTCATAATATAATAGAGACAGTAGATTTAGCTGGTCTGTCATAATATAATAGAGACACAGAGACAGTAGATCTAGCTGGTCTGTCATAATACAATAGAGACAGTAGATCTAGCTGGTCTGTCATAATATAATAGAGACAGTAGATCTAGCTGGTCTGTCATAATACAATTGAGACAGATCTAGCTGGTCTGTCATAATATAATAGAGACAGTAGATCTAGCTGGTCTGTCATAATACAATAGAGACAGTAGATCTAGCTGGTCTGTCATAATACAATCGAGACAGTAGATCTAGCTGGTCTGTCATAATACAATAGAGACAGTAGATCTAGCTGGTCTGTCATAATATAATAGTGACAGTAGATCTAGCTGGTCTGTAATAATATAATAGAGACAGTAGATCTAGCTGGTCTGTCATAATATAATAGACACAGTAGATCTAGCTGGTCTGTCATAATACAATAGAGACAGTAGATCAAGCTGGTCTGTCATAATACAATCGAGACAGTAGATCTAGCTGGTCTGTCATAATACAATCGAGACAGTAGATCTAGCTGGTCTGTCATAATACAACAGAGACAGTAGATCTAGCTGGTATGTCATATTACAATAGAGACAGTATATCTAGCTGTTCTGTCATAATACAATAGAGACAGTAGATCTAGCTGGTCTGTCATGATATAATAGAGACAGTAGATCTAGCTGGTCTGTCATAATATAATAGAGAGAGTAGATCTAGCAGGTCTGTCATAATATAATAGAGACAGTAGATCTGGATGGTCCGTCATAATATAATAGAGACAGTAGATCTAGCTGGTCTGTCATAATATAATAGAGACAGAGACAGTAGATCTAGCTGGTCTGTCATATTATAATAGAGACAGTAGATCTAGCTGGTCTGTCATAATATAATAGAGACAGTAGATCTAGCTGGTATGTCATAATTTAATAGAGACAGTAGATTTAGCTGGTCTGTCATAATATAATAGAGACAGTATATCTAGCTGGTCTGTCATAATATAATAGAGACAGTAGATCTAGCTGGTCTGTCATCATATAATCGAGACAGTAGATCTAGCTGGTCTGTCATAATATAATAGAGACAGTAGATCTAGCTGGTCTGTCATAATACAATAGAGACAGTAGATCTAGCTGGTCTGTCATAATACAATCGAGACAGTAGATCTAGCTGGTCTGTCATAATACAATAGAGACAGTAGATCTAGCTGGTCTGTCATAATATAATAGTGACAGTAGATCTAGCTGGTCTGTCATAATATAATAGAGACAGTAGATCTAGCTGGTCTGTCATAATACAATCGAGACAGTAGATCTAGCTGGTAGTCATAATATAATAGAGACAGTAGATCTGGCTGGTCTGTCATAATACAATAGAGACAGTAGATCAAGCTGGTCTGTCATAATACAATCGAGACAGTAGATCTCGCTGGTCTGTCATAATACAATCGAGACAGTAGATCTAGCTGGTCTGTCATAATATAATAGAGACAGTAGATCTAGCTGGAATGTCATAATATAATAGAGACAGTAGATCTAGCTGGTATGTCATATTATAATAGAGACATAGAGACAGTAGATCTAGCTGGTCTGTCATAATACAATAGAGACAGTAGATCAAGCTGGTCTGTCATAATATAATAGAGACAGTAGATCTGGCTGGTCTGTCATAATACAATAGAGACAGTAGATCAAGCTGGTCTGTCATAATACAATCGAGACAGTAGATCTAGCTGGTCTGTCATAATACAATCGAGACAGTAGATCTAGCTGGTCTGTCATAATATAATAGAGACAGTAGATCTAGCTGGAATGTCATAATATAATAGAGACAGTAGATTTAGCTGGTCTGTCATAATATAATAGAGACACAGAGACAGTAGATCTAGCTGGTCTGTCATAATACAATAGAGACAGTAGATCTAGCTGGTCTGTCATAATATAATAGAGACAGTAGATCTACCTGGTCTGTCATAATATAATAGAGACAGTAGATCTAGCTGGTCTGTCATAATATAATAGAGACATTAGATCTAGCTGGTCTGTCATAATATAATAGAGACAGTAGATCTAGCTGGTCTGTCATAATATAATAGAGACAGTAGATCTAGCTGGTCTGTCATATTATGATAGAGACAGTAGATCTAGCTGGTCTGTCATAATATAATAGAAACAGTAGATCCAGCTGGTCTGTCATAATATAATAGAGACAGTAGATCTAGCTGGTCTGTCATAATACAATTGAGACAGTAGATCTAGCTGGTCTGTCATAATATAATAGAGACAGTAGATCTAGCTGGTCTGTCATAATACAATAGAGACAGTAGATCTAGCTGGTCTGTCATAATACAATCGAGACAGTAGATCTAGCTGGTCTGTCATAATACAATAGAGACAGTAGATCTAGCTGGTCTGTCATAATATAATAGTGACAGTAGATCTAGCTGGTCTGTAATAATATAATAGAGACAGTAGATCTAGCTGGTCTGTCATAATATAATAGACACAGTAGATCTAGCTGGTCTGTCATAATACAATAGAGACAGTAGATCAAGCTGGTCTGTCATAATACAATCGAGACAGTAGATCTAGCTGGTCTGTCATAATACAATCGAGACAGTAGATCTAGCTGGTCTGTCATAATACAACAGAGACAGTAGATCTAGCTGGTATGTCATATTACAATAGAGACAGTATATCTAGCTGTTCTGTCATAATACAATAGAGACAGTAGATCTAGCTGGTCTGTCATGATATAATAGAGACAGTAGATCTAGCTGGTCTGTCATAATATAATAGAGAGAGTAGATCTAGCAGGTCTGTCATAATATAATAGAGACAGTAGATCTGGATGGTCCGTCATAATATAATAGAGACAGTAGATCTAGCTGGTCTGTCATAATATAATAGAGACAGAGACAGTAGATCTAGCTGGTCTGTCATATTATAATAGAGACAGTAGATCTAGCTGGTCTGTCATAATATAATAGAGACAGTAGATCTAGCTGGTATGTCATAATTTAATAGAGACAGTAGATTTAGCTGGTCTGTCATAATATAATAGAGACAGTAGATCTAGCTGGTCTGTCATAATATAATAGAGACAGTAGATCTAGCTGGTCTGTCATCATACAATCGAGACAGTAGATCTAGCTGGTCTGTCATAATATAATAGAGACAGTAGATCTAGCTGGTCTGTCATAATACAATAGAGACAGTAGATCTAGCTGGTCTGTCATAATACAATCGAGACAGTAGATCTAGCTGGTCTGTCATAATACAATAGAGACAGTAGATCTAGCTGGTCTGTCATAATATAATAGTGACAGTAGATCTAGCTGGTCTGTCATAATATAATAGAGACAGTAGATCTAGCTGGTCTGTCATAATACAATCGAGACAGTAGATCTAGCTGGTAGTCATAATATAATAGAGACAGTAGATCTAGCTGGTAGTCATAATATAATAGAGACAGTAGATCTGGCTGGTCTGTCATAATACAATAGAGACAGTAGATCAAGCTGGTCTGTCATAATACAATCGAGACAGTAGATCTCGCTGGTCTGTCATAATACAATCGAGACAGTAGATCTAGCTGGTCTGTCATAATACAATCGAGACAGTAGATCTAGCTGGTCTGTCATAATATAATAGAGACAGTAGATCTAGCTGGAATGTCATAATATAATAGAGACAGTAGATCTAGCTGGTATGTCATATTATAATAGAGACATAGAGACAGTAGATCTAGCTGGTCTGTCATAATACAATAGAGACAGTAGATCAAGCTGGTCTGTCATAATATAATAGAGACAGTAGATCTGGCTGGTCTGTCATAATACAATAGAGACAGTAGATCAAGCTGGTCTGTCATAATACAATCGAGACAGTAGATCTAGCTGGTCTGTCATAATACAATCGAGACAGTAGATCTAGCTGGTCTGTCATAATATAATAGAGACAGTAGATCTAGCTGGAATGTCATAATATAATAGAGACAGTAGATTTAGCTGGTCTGTCATAATATAATAGAGACACAGAGACAGTAGATCTAGCTGGTCTGTCATAATATAATAGAGACATTAGATCTAGCTGGTCTGTCATAATATAATAGAGACAGTAGATCTAGCTGGTCTGTCATATTATGATAGAGACAGTAGATCTAGCTGGTCTGTCATAATATAATAGAAACAGTAGATCCAGCTGGTCTGTCATAATATAATAGAGAGAGTAGATCTCGCTGGTCTGTCATAATATAATAGAGAGAGTAAATCTAGCTGGTCTGTCATAATACAATTGAGACAGTAGTTCTAGCTGGTCTGTCATAATATAATAGAGACAGTATATCCAGTTTGTCTGTCATAATATAATAGAGACAGTAGATCTGGCTGGTCCGTCATAATATAATAGAGACAGTAGATCTAGCTGATCTGTCATAATATAATAGAGACAGTAGATCTAGCTGGTCTGTCATAATATAATAGAGACAGAGACAGTAGATCTAGCTGGTCTGTCATATTATAATAGAGACAGTAGATCTAGATGGTCTGTCATAATATAATAGGGGTCGTTCCCCGCGACCACCCATACGTAGAATATATACGTAGAATATATGCACACATGACTGTAAAAGCGTCTGCTAAATGGCATATATTATTATTATTATTATTATTATGATATATTAGATCGAGCTGGTAGTCATAATATAATAGAGACAGTAGATCTAGCTGGTCTGTCATAATATAATAGAGACAGTAGATCTGGCTGGTCCGTCATAATATAATAGAGACAGTCAATCTAGCTGGTCTGACATATTATAATAGAGACAGTAGATCTAGCTGGTCTGTCATAATACAATAGAGACAGTAGATCTAGCTGGGCTGTCATAATATAATAGAGACAGTAGATCTAGCTGGTCTTTCATAATACAACAGAGACAGTAGACCTAGCTGGTCTGTCATATTATAATAGAGACAGTAGATCTTGCTGGTCTGTCATAATACAATAGAGACAGTAGATCTAGCTGGTCTGTCATGATATAATAGAGACAGTATATCTAGCTGGTCTGTCATAATATAATAGAGAGAGTAGATCTAGCAGGTCTGTCATAATATAATAGAGACAGTAGATCTGGCTGGTCCGTCATAATATAATAGAGACAGTAGATCTAGCTGGTCTGTCATAATATAATAGAGACAGAGACAGTAGATCTAGCTGGTCTGTCATAATATAATAGAGACAGTAGATCTAGTTGGTCTGTCATAATATAATAGAGACAGTAGATCTAGCTGGTATGTCATAATATAATAGAGACAGTAGATTTAGCTGGTCTGTCATAATATAATAGAGACAGTAGATCTAGCTGGTCTGTCATAATATAATAGAGACAGTAGATCTAGCTGGTCTGTCATAATACAATAGAGACATTAGATCTAGCTGGTCTGTCATAATATAATAGTGACAGTAGATCTAGCTGGTCTGTCATAATATAATAGAGACAGTAGATCTAGCTGGTCTGTCATAATACAATCGAGACAGTAGATCAAGCTGGTCTGTCATAATATAATAGAGACAGTAGATCTGGCTGGTCTGTCATAATACAATAGAGACAGTAGATCAAGCTGGTCTGTCATAATACAATCGAGACAGTAGATCTCGCTGGTCTGTCATAATACAATCGAGACAGTAGATCTAGCTGGTCTGTCATAATATAATAGAGACAGTAGATCTAGCTGGAATGTCATAATATAATAGAGACAGTAGATCTAGCTGGTATGTCATATTATAATAGAGACATAGAGACAGTAGATCTAGCTGGTCTGTCATAATACAATAGAGACAGTAGATCAAGCTGGTCTGTCATAATATAATAGAGACAGTAGATCTGGCTGGTCTGTCATAATACAATAGAGACAGTAGATCAAGCTGGTCTGTCATAATACAATCGAGACAGTAGATCTAGCTGGTCTGTCATAATACAATCGAGACAGTAGATCTAGCTGGTCTGTCATAATATAATAGAGACAGTAGATCTAGCTGGAATGTCATAATATAATAGAGACAGTAGATTTAGCTGGTCTGTCATAATATAATAGAGACACAGAGACAGTAGATCTAGCTGGTCTGTCATAATACAATAGAGACAGTAGATCTAGCTGGTCTGTCATAATATAATAGAGACAGTAGATCTAGCTGGTCTGTCATGATATAATAGAGACAGTAGATCTAGCTGGTCTGTCATAATATAATAGAGACAGTAGATCTAGCTGGTCTGTCATAATACAATTGAGACAGTAGATCTAGCTGGTCTGTCATAATATAATAGAGACAGTAGATCTAGCTGGTCTGTCATAATACAATAGAGACAGTAGATCTAGCTGGTCTGTCATAATACAATCGAGACAGTAGATCTAGCTGGTCTGTCATAATACAATAGAGACAGTAGATCTAGCTGGTCTGTCATAATATAATAGTGACAGTAGATCTAGCTGGTCTGTAATAATATAATAGAGACAGTAGATCTAGCTGGTCTGTCATAATATAATAGAGACAGTAGATCTAGCTGGTCTGTCATAATACAATAGAGACAGTAGATCAAGCTGGTCTGTCATAATACAATCGAGACAGTAGATCTAGCTGGTCTGTCATAATACAATCGAGACAGTAGATCTAGCTGGTCTGTCATAATACAACAGAGACAGTAGATCTAGCTGGTATGTCATATTACAATAGAGACAGTATATCTAGCTGTTCTGTCATAATACAATAGACACAGTAGATCTAGCTGGTCTGTCATGATATAATAGAGACAGTAGATCTAGCTGGTCTGTCATAATATAATAGAGAGAGTAGATCTAGCAGGTCTGTCATAATATAATAGAGACAGTAGATCTGGATGGTCCGTCATAATATAATAGAGACAGTAGATCTAGCTGGTCTGTCATAATATAATAGAGACAGAGACAGTAGATCTAGCTGGTCTGTCATATTATAATAGAGACAGTAGATCTAGCTGGTCTGTCATAATATAATAGAGACAGTAGATCTAGCTGGTATGTCATAATTTAATAGAGACAGTAGATTTAGCTGGTCTGTCATAATATAATAGAGACAGTAGATCTAGCTGGTCTGTCATAATATAATAGAGACAGTAGATCTAGCTGGTCTGTCATCATACAATCGAGACAGTAGATCTAGCTGGTCTGTCATAATATAATAGAGACAGTAGATCTAGCTGGTCTGTCATAATACAATAGAGACAGTAGATCTAGCTGGTCTGTCATAATACAATCGAGACAGTAGATCTAGCTGGTCTGTCATAATACAATAGAGACAGTAGATCTAGCTGGTCTGTCATAATATAATAGTGACAGTAGATCTAGCTGGTCTGTCATAATATAATAGAGACAGTAGATCTAGCTGGTCTGTCATAATACAATCGAGACAGTAGATCAAGCTGGTCTGTCATAATACAATCGAGACAGTAGATCTCGCTGGTCTGTCATAATACAATCGAGACAGTAGATCTAGCTGGTCTGTCATAATATAATAGAGACAGTAGATCTAGCTGGAATGTCATAATATAATAGAGACAGTAGATCTAGCTGGTATGTCATATTATAATAGAGACATAGAGACAGTAGATCTAGCTGGTCTGTCATAATACAATAGAGACAGTAGATCAAGCTGGTCTGTCATAATATAATAGAGACAGTAGATCTGGCTGGTCTGTCATAATACAATAGAGACAGTAGATCAAGCTGGTCTGTCATAATACAATCGAGACAGTAGATCTAGCTGGTCTGTCATAATACAATCGAGACAGTAGATCTAGCTGGTCTGTCATAATATAATAGAGACAGTAGATCTAGCTGGAATGTCATAATATAATAGAGACAGTAGATTTAGCTGGTCTGTCATAATATAATAGAGACACAGAGACAGTAGATCTAGCTGGTCTGTCATAATACAATAGAGACAGTAGATCTAGCTGGTCTGTCATAATATAATAGAGACAGTAGATCTACCTGGTCTGTCATAATATAATAGAGACAGTAGATCTAGCTGGTCTGTCATAATATAATAGAGACATTAGATCTAGCTGGTCTGTCATAATATAATAGAGACAGTAGATCTAGCTGGTCTGTCATAATATAATAGAGACAGTAGATCTAGCTGGTCTGTCATATTATGATAGAGACAGTAGATCTAGCTGGTCTGTCATAATATAATAGAAACAGTAGATCCAGCTGGTCTGTCATAATATAATAGAGAGAGTAGATCTCGCTGGTCTGTCATAATATAATAGAGAGAGTAGATCTAGCAGGTCTGTCATAATATAATAGAGACAGTAGATCTGGATGGTCCGTCATAATATAATAGAGACAGTAGATCTAGCTGGTCTGTCATAATATAATAGAGACAGAGACAGTAGATCTAGCTGGTCTGTCATATTATAATAGAGACAGTAGATCTAGCTGGTCTGTCATAATATAATAGAGACAGTAGATCTAGCTGGTATGTCATAATTTAATAGAGACAGTAGATTTAGCTGGTCTGTCATAATATAATAGAGACAGTAGATCTAGCTGGTCTGTCATAATATAATAGAGACAGTAGATCTAGCTGGTCTGTCATCATACAATCGAGACAGTAGATCTAGCTGGTCTGTCATAATATAATAGAGACAGTAGATCTAGCTGGTCTGTCATAATACAATAGAGACAGTAGATCTAGCTGGTCTGTCATAATACAATCGAGACAGTAGATCTAGCTGGTCTGTCATAATACAATAGAGACAGTAGATCTAGCTGGTCTGTCATAATATAATAGTGACAGTAGATCTAGCTGGTCTGTCATAATATAATAGAGACAGTAGATCTAGCTGGTCTGTCATAATACAATCGAGACAGTAGATCAAGCTGGTCTGTCATAATACAATCGAGACAGTAGATCTCGCTGGTCTGTCATAATACAATCGAGACAGTAGATCTAGCTGGTCTGTCATAATATAATAGAGACAGTAGATCTAGCTGGAATGTCATAATATAATAGAGACAGTAGATCTAGCTGGTATGTCATATTATAATAGAGACATAGAGACAGTAGATCTAGCTGGTCTGTCATAATACAATAGAGACAGTAGATCAAGCTGGTCTGTCATAATATAATAGAGACAGTAGATCTGGCTGGTCTGTCATAATACAATAGAGACAGTAGATCAAGCTGGTCTGTCATAATACAATCGAGACAGTAGATCTAGCTGGTCTGTCATAATACAATCGAGACAGTAGATCTAGCTGGTCTGTCATAATATAATAGAGACAGTAGATCTAGCTGGAATGTCATAATATAATAGAGACAGTAGATTTAGCTGGTCTGTCATAATATAATAGAGACACAGAGACAGTAGATCTAGCTGGTCTGTCATAATACAATAGAGACAGTAGATCTAGCTGGTCTGTCATAATATAATAGAGACAGTAGATCTACCTGGTCTGTCATAATATAATAGAGACAGTAGATCTAGCTGGTCTGTCATAATATAATAGAGACATTAGATCTAGCTGGTCTGTCATAATATAATAGAGACAGTAGATCTAGCTGGTCTGTCATAATATAATAGAGACAGTAGATCTAGCTGGTCTGTCATATTATGATAGAGACAGTAGATCTAGCTGGTCTGTCATAATATAATAGAAACAGTAGATCCAGCTGGTCTGTCATAATATAATAGAGAGTAGATCTCGCTGGTCTGTCATAATATAATAGAGAGAGTAAATCTAGCTGGTCTGTCATAATACAATTGAGACAGTAGTTCTAGCTGGTCTGTCATAATATAATAGAGACAGTATATCCAGTTTGTCTGTCATAATATAATAGAGACAGTAGATCTGGCTGGTCCGTCATAATATAATAGAGACAGTAGATCTAGCTGATCTGTCATAATATAATAGAGACAGTAGATCTAGCTGGTCTGTCATAATATAATAGAGACAGAGACAGTAGATCTAGCTGGTCTGTCATATTATAATAGAGACAGTAGATCTAGATGGTCTGTCATAATATAATAGAGACAGTAGATCTAGCTGGTATGTCATAATATAATAGAGACAGTAGATTTAGCTGGTCTGTCATCATATAATAGAGACAGTAGATCTAGCTGGTCTGTCATAATACAATAGAGACAGTAGATCTAGCTGGTCTGTCATGATATAATAGAGACAGTAGATCTAGCTGGTCTGTCATAATATAATAGAGAGAGTAGATCTAGCAGGTCTGTCATAATATAATAGAGACAGTAGATCTAGCTGGTCTGTCATAATATAATAGAGACAGAGACAGTAGATTTAGCTGGTCTGTCATAATATAATAGAGACATAGAGACAGTAGATCTAGCTGGTCTGTCATAATATAATAGAGACAGTAGATCTGGCTGGTCCGTCATAATATAATAGAGACAGTCGATCTAGCTGGTCTGTCATAATATAATAGAGACAGAGACAGTAGATCCAGCTGGTCTGTCATATTATAATAGAGACAGTAGATCTAGCTGGTAGTCATAATATAATAGAGACAGTAGATGTAGCTGGTCTGTCATAATACAATAGACAGTAGATCGAGCTGGTAGTCATAATATAATAGAGACAGTAGATCTAGCTGGTCTGTCATAATATAATAGAGACAGTAGATCTAGCTGGTCTGTCATATTATGATAGAGACAGTAGATCTAGCTGGTCTGTCATAATATAATAGAAACAGTAGATCCAGCTGGTCTGTCATAATATAATAGAGAGTAGATCTCGCTGGTCTGTCATAATATAATAGAGAGAGTAAATCTAGCTGGTCTGTCATAATACAATTGAGACAGTAGTTCTAGCTGGTCTGTCATAATATAATAGAGACAGTATATCCAGTTTGTCTGTCATAATATAATAGAGACAGTAGATCTGGCTGGTCCGTCATAATATAATAGAGACAGTAGATCTAGCTGATCTGTCATAATATAATAGAGACAGTAGATCTAGCTGGTCTGTCATAATATAATAGAGACAGAGACAGTAGATCTAGCTGGTCTGTCATATTATAATAGAGACAGTAGATCTAGATGGTCTGTCATAATATAATAGAGACAGTAGATCTAGCTGGTATGTCATAATATAATAGAGACAGTAGATTTAGCTGGTCTGTCATCATATAATAGAGACAGTAGATCTAGCTGGTCTGTCATAATACAATAGAGACAGTAGATCTAGCTGGTCTGTCATGATATAATAGAGACAGTAGATCTAGCTGGTCTGTCATAATATAATAGAGAGAGTAGATCTAGCAGGTCTGTCATAATATAATAGAGACAGTAGATCTGGCTGGTCCGTCATAATATAATAGAGACAGTAGATCTAGCTGGTCTGTCATAATATAATAGAGACAGAGACAGTAGATTTAGCTGGTCTGTCATGATAGAATAGAGACATAGAGACAGTAGATCTAGCTGGTCTGTCATAATATAATAGAGACAGTAGATCTGGCTGGTCCGTCATAATATAATAGAGACAGTCGATCTAGCTGGTCTGTCATAATATAATAGAGACAGAGACAGTAGATCCAGCTGGTCTGTCATATTATAATAGAGACAGTAGATCTAGCTGGTAGTCATAATATAATAGAGACAGTAGATGTAGCTGGTCTGTCATAATACAATAGACAGTAGATCGAGCTGGTAGTCATAATATAATAGAGACAGTAGATCTAGCTGGTCTGTCATAATATAATAGAGACAGTAGATCTGGCTGGTCCGTCATAATATAATAGAGACAGTCGATCTAGCTGGTCTGACATATTATAATAGAGACAGTAGATCTAGCTGGTCTGTCATAATACAATAGAGACAGTAGATCTAGCTGGGCTGTCATAATATAATAGAGACAGTAGATCTAGCTGGTCTTTCATAATACAACAGAGACAGTAGACCTAGCTGGTCTGTCATATTATAATAGAGACAGTAGATCTTGCTGGTCTGTCATAATACAATAGAGACAGTAGATCTAGCTGGTCTGTCATGATATAATAGAGACAGTATATCTAGCTGGTCTGTCATAATATAATAGAGAGAGTAGATCTAGCAGGTCTGTCATAATATAATAGAGACAGTAGATCTGGCTGGTCCGTCATAATATAATAGAGACAGTAGATCTAGCTGGTCTGTCATAATATAATAGAGACAGAGACAGTAGATCTGGCTGGTCCGTCATAATATAATAGAGACAGTCGATCTAGCTGGTCTGTCATAATATAATAGAGACAGAGACAGTAGATCCAGCTGGTCTGTCATATTATAATAGAGACAGTAGATCTAGCTGGTAGTCATAATATAATAGAGACAGTAGATGTAGCTGGTCTGTCATAATACAATAGACAGTAGATCGAGCTGGTAGTCATAATATAATAGAGACAGTAGATCTAGCTGGTCTGTCATAATATAATAGAGACAGTAGATCTAGCTGGTCTGTCATATTATGATAGAGACAGTAGATCTAGCTGGTCTGTCATAATATAATAGAAACAGTAGATCCAGCTGGTCTGTCATAATATAATAGAGAGAGTAGATCTCGCTGGTCTGTCATAATATAATAGAGAGAGTAAATCTAGCTGGTCTGTCATAATACAATTGAGACAGTAGTTCTAGCTGGTCTGTCATAATATAATAGAGACAGTATATCCAGTTTGTCTGTCATAATATAATAGAGACAGTAGATCTGGCTGGTCCGTCATAATATAATAGAGACAGTAGATCTAGCTGATCTGTCATAATATAATAGAGACAGTAGATCTAGCTGGTCTGTCATAATATAATAGAGACAGAGACAGTAGATCTAGCTGGTCTGTCATATTATAATAGAGACAGTAGATCTAGATGGTCTGTCATAATATAATAGAGACAGTAGATCTAGCTGGTATGTCATAATATAATAGAGACAGTAGATTTAGCTGGTCTGTCATCATATAATAGAGACAGTAGATCTAGCTGGTCTGTCATAATACAATAGAGACAGTAGATCTAGCTGGTCTGTCATGATATAATAGAGACAGTAGATCTAGCTGGTCTGTCATAATATAATAGAGAGAGTAGATCTAGCAGGTCTGTCATAATATAATAGAGACAGTAGATCTGGCTGGTCCGTCATAATATAATAGAGACAGTAGATCTAGCTGGTCTGTCATAATATAATAGAGACAGAGACAGTAGATTTAGCTGGTCTGTCATGATAGAATAGAGACATAGAGACAGTAGATCTAGCTGGTCTGTCATAATATAATAGAGACAGTAGATCTGGCTGGTCCGTCATAATATAATAGAGACAGTCGATCTAGCTGGTCTGTCATAATATAATAGAGACAGAGACAGTAGATCCAGCTGGTCTGTCATATTATAATAGAGACAGTAGATCTAGCTGGTAGTCATAATATAATAGAGACAGTAGATGTAGCTGGTCTGTCATAATACAATAGACAGTAGATCGAGCTGGTAGTCATAATATAATAGAGACAGTAGATCTAGCTGGTCTGTCATAATATAATAGAGACAGTAGATCTGGCTGGTCCGTCATAATATAATAGAGACAGTCGATCTAGCTGGTCTGACATATTATAATAGAGACAGTAGATCTAGCTGGTCTGTCATAATACAATAGAGACAGTAGATCTAGCTGGGCTGTCATAATATAATAGAGACAGTAGATCTAGCTGGTCTTTCATAATACAACAGAGACAGTAGACCTAGCTGGTCTGTCATATTATAATAGAGACAGTAGATCTTGCTGGTCTGTCATAATACAATAGAGACAGTAGATCTAGCTGGTCTGTCATGATATAATAGAGACAGTATATCTAGCTGGTCTGTCATAATATAATAGAGAGAGTAGATCTAGCAGGTCTGTCATAATATAATAGAGACAGTAGATCTGGCTGGTCCGTCATAATATAATAGAGACAGTAGATCTAGCTGGTCTGTCATAATATAATAGAGACAGAGACAGTAGATCTAGCTGGTCTGTCATAATATAATAGAGACAGTAGATCTAGCTGGTCTGTCATAATATAATAGAGACAGTAGATCTAGCTGGTATGTCATAATATAATAGAGACAGTAGATTTAGCTGGTCTGTCATAATATAATAGAGACAGTAGATCTAGCTGGTCTGTCATAATATAATAGAGACAGTAGATCTAGCTGGTCTGTCATAATACAATCGAGACAGTAGATCTAGCTGGTCTGTCATAATATAATAGAGACAGTAGATCTGGCTGGTCTGTCATAATACAATAGAGACAGTAGATCAAGCTGGTCTGTCATAATACAATCGAGACAGTAGATCTAGCTGGTCTGTCATAATACAATCGAGACAGTAGATCAAGCTGGTCTGTCATAATATAATAGAGACAGTAGATCTAGCTGGAATGTCATAATATAATAGAGACAGTAGATCTAGCTGGTCTGTCATAATATAATAGAGACAGTAGATTTAGCTGGTCTGTCATAATATAATAGAGACAGTAGATCTAGCTGGTCTGTCATAATATAATAGAGACAGTAGATCTAGCTGGTCTGTCATAATATAATAGAGACAGTAGATTTAGCTGGTCTGTCATAATATAATAGAGACAGTAGATCTAGCTGGTCTGTCATAATATAATAGAGACAGAGACAGTAGATTTAGCTGGTCTGTCATAATATAATAGAGACATAGAGACAGTAGATCTAGCTGGTCTGTCATATTATAATAGAGACAGTAGATCTAGCTGGTCTGTCATAATATAATAGAGACAGTAGATTTAGCTGGTCTGTCATAATATAATAGAGACAGTAGATCTGGCTGGTCCGTCATAATATAATAGAGACAGTCGATCTAGCTGGTCTGTCATAATATAATAGAGACAGAGACAGTAGATCCAGCTGGTCTGTCATATTATAATAGAGACAGTAGATCTAGCTGGTAGTCATAATATAATAGAGACAGTAGATGTAGCTGGTCTGTCATAATACAATAGACAGTAGATCGAGCTGGTAGTCATAATATAATAGAGACAGTAGATCTAGCTGGTCTGTCATATTATAATAGAGACAGTAGATCGAGCTGGTCTGTCATAGTACAACAGAGACAGTAGATCTAGCTGGTCTGACATATTATAATAGAGACAGTAGATCTAGCTGGTCTGTCATAATACAATAGAGACAGTAGATCTAGCTGGGCTGTCATAATATAATAGAGACAGTAGATCTAGCTGGTCTTTCATAATACAACAGAGACAGTAGATCTAGCTGGTCTGTCATAATATAATAGAGACAGTAGATCTAGCTGGTATGTCATAATATAATAGAGACAGTAGATCTAGCTGGTCTGTCATATTATGATAGAGACAGTAGATCTAGCTGGTCTGTCATAATATAATAGAAACAGTAGATCTAGCTGGTCTGTCATAATATAATAGAGAGAGTAGATCTCGCTGGTCTGTCATAATATAATAGAGAGAGTAAATCTAGCTGGTCTGTCATAATACAAATGAGACAGTAGTTCTAGCTGGTCTGTCATAATATAATAGAGACAGTAGATTGAGCTGGTCTGTCATATTATGATAGAGACAGTAGATCTAGCTGGTCTGTCATGATATAATAGAAACAGTAGATCTAGATGGTCTGTCATAATATAATAGAGACAGTAGATCTAGCTGGTATGTCATAATATAATAGAGACAGTAGATTTAGCTGGTCTGTCATCATATAATAGAGACAGTAGATCTAGCTGGTCTGTCATAATACAATAGAGACAGTAGATCTAGCTGGTCTGTCATGATATAATAGAGACAGTAGATCTAGCTGGTCTGTCATAATATAATAGAGAGAGTAGATCTAGCAGGTCTGTCATAATATAATAGAGACAGTAGATCTGGCTGGTCCGTCATAATATAATAGAGACAGTAGATCTAGCTGGTCTGTCATAATATAATAGAGACAGAGACAGTAGATTTAGCTGGTCTGTCATAATATAATAGAGACATAGAGACAGTAGATCTAGCTGGTCTGTCATAATATAATAGAGACAGTAGATCTGGCTGGTCCGTCATAATATAATAGAGACAGTCGATCTAGCTGGTCTGTCATAATATAATAGAGACAGAGACAGTAGATCCAGCTGGTCTGTCATATTATAATAGAGACAGTAGATCTAGCTGGTAGTCATAATATAATAGAGACAGTAGATGTAGCTGGTCTGTCATAATACAATAGACAGTAGATCGAGCTGGTAGTCATAATATAATAGAGACAGTAGATCTAGCTGGTCTGTCATAATATAATAGAGACAGTAGATCTGGCTGGTCCGTCATAATATAATAGAGACAGTCGATCTAGCTGGTCTGACATATTATAATAGAGACAGTAGATCTAGCTGGTCTGTCATAATACAATAGAGACAGTAGATCTAGCTGGGCTGTCATAATATAATAGAGACAGTAGATCTAGCTGGTCTTTCATAATACAACAGAGACAGTAGACCTAGCTGGTCTGTCATATTATAATAGAGACAGTAGATCTTGCTGGTCTGTCATAATACAATAGAGACAGTAGATCTAGCTGGTCTGTCATGATATAATAGAGACAGTATATCTAGCTGGTCTGTCATAATATAATAGAGAGAGTAGATCTAGCAGGTCTGTCATAATATAATAGAGACAGTAGATCTGGCTGGTCCGTCATAATATAATAGAGACAGTAGATCTAGCTGGTCTGTCATAATATAATAGAGACAGAGACAGTAGATCTAGCTGGTCTGTCATAATATAATAGAGACAGTAGATCTAGCTGGTCTGTCATAATATAATAGAGACAGTAGATCTAGCTGGTATGTCATAATATAATAGAGACAGTAGATTTAGCTGGTCTGTCATAATATAATAGAGACAGTAGATCTAGCTGGTCTGTCATAATATAATAGAGACAGTAGATCTAGCTGGTCTGTCATAATACAATCGAGACAGTAGATCTAGCTGGTCTGTCATAATATAATAGAGACAGTAGATCTGGCTGGTCTGTCATAATACAATAGAGACAGTAGATCAAGCTGGTCTGTCATAATACAATCGAGACAGTAGATCTAGCTGGTCTGTCATAATACAATCGAGACAGTAGATCAAGCTGGTCTGTCATAATATAATAGAGACAGTAGATCTAGCTGGAATGTCATAATATAATAGAGACAGTAGATCTAGCTGGTCTGTCATAATATAATAGAGACAGTAGATTTAGCTGGTCTGTCATAATATAATAGAGACAGTAGATCTAGCTGGTCTGTCATAATATAATAGAGACAGTAGATCTAGCTGGTCTGTCATAATATAATAGAGACAGTAGATTTAGCTGGTCTGTCATAATATAATAGAGACAGTAGATCTAGCTGGTCTGTCATAATATAATAGAGACAGAGACAGTAGATTTAGCTGGTCTGTCATAATATAATAGAGACATAGAGACAGTAGATCTAGCTGGTCTGTCATATTATAATAGAGACAGTAGATCTAGCTGGTCTGTCATAATATAATAGAGACAGTAGATTTAGCTGGTCTGTCATAATATAATAGAGACAGTAGATCTGGCTGGTCCGTCATAATATAATAGAGACAGTCGATCTAGCTGGTCTGTCATAATATAATAGAGACAGAGACAGTAGATCCAGCTGGTCTGTCATATTATAATAGAGACAGTAGATCTAGCTGGTAGTCATAATATAATAGAGACAGTAGATGTAGCTGGTCTGTCATAATACAATAGACAGTAGATCGAGCTGGTAGTCATAATATAATAGAGACAGTAGATCTAGCTGGTCTGTCATATTATAATAGAGACAGTAGATCGAGCTGGTCTGTCATAGTACAACAGAGACAGTAGATCTAGCTGGTCTGACATATTATAATAGAGACAGTAGATCTAGCTGGTCTGTCATAATACAATAGAGACAGTAGATCTAGCTGGGCTGTCATAATATAATAGAGACAGTAGATCTAGCTGGTCTTTCATAATACAACAGAGACAGTAGATCTAGCTGGTCTGTCATAATATAATAGAGACAGTAGATCTAGCTGGTATGTCATAATATAATAGAGACAGTAGATCTAGCTGGTCTGTCATATTATGATAGAGACAGTAGATCTAGCTGGTCTGTCATAATATAATAGAAACAGTAGATCTAGCTGGTCTGTCATAATATAATAGAGAGAGTAGATCTCGCTGGTCTGTCATAATATAATAGAGAGAGTAAATCTAGCTGGTCTGTCATAATACAAATGAGACAGTAGTTCTAGCTGGTCTGTCATAATATAATAGAGACAGTAGATTGAGCTGGTCTGTCATATTATGATAGAGACAGTAGATCTAGCTGGTCTGTCATGATATAATAGAAACAGTAGATCTAGCTGGTCTGTCATAATATAATAGAGACAGTATATCCAGTTTGTCTGTCATAATATAATAGAGACAGTAGATCTAGCTGGTCTGTCATAATATAATAGAGACAGAGACAGTAGATCTAGCTGGTCTGTCATAATACAAATGAGACAGTAGTTCTAGCTGGTCTGTCATAATATAATAGAGACAGTAGATTGAGCTGGTCTGTCATATTATGATAGAGACAGTAGATCTAGCTGGTCTGTCATGATATAATAGAAACAGTAGATCTAGCTGGTCCGTCATAATATAATAGAGACAGTAGATCTAGCTGGTCTGTCATAATATAATAGAGACAGTAGATCTAGCTGGTCTGTCATAATATAATAGAGACAGAGACAGTAGATCTAGCTGGTCTGTCATATTATAATAGAGACAGTAGATCTAGCTGGTCTGTCATAATATAATAGAGACAGTAGATTTAGCTGGTCTGTCATAATATAATAGAGACAGTAGATCTAGCTGGTCTGTCATAATATAATAGAGACAGAGACAGTAGATTTAGCTGGTCTGTCATAATATAATAGAGACATAGAGACAGTAGATCTAGCTGGTCTGTCATAATATAATAGAGACAGTAGATCTGGCTGGTCCGTCATAATATAATAGAGACAGTCGATCTAGCTGGTCTGTCATAATATAATAGAGACAGAGACAGTAGATCCAGCTGGTCTGTCATATTATAATAGAGACAGTAGATCTAGCTGGTAGTCATAATATAATAGAGACAGTAGATGTAGCTGGTCTGTCATAATACAATCGAGACAGTAGATCTAGCTGGTCTGTCATAATACAATAGAGACAGTAGATCTAGCTGTTATGTCATATTATAATAGAGACAGTAGATCTAGCTGGTCTGTCATAATATAATAGAGACAGTAGATCTAGCTGGTCTGTCATAATACAATTGAGACAGTAGATCTAGCTGGTCTGTCATAATATAATAGAGACAGTAGATCTAGCTGGTCTGTCATAATACAATAGAGACAGTAGATCTAGCTGGTCTGTCATAATACAATCGAGACAGTAGATCTAGCTGGTCTGTCATAATACAATAGAGACAGTAGATCAAGCTGGTCTGTCATAATACAATCGAGACAGTAGATCTAGCTGGTCTGTCATAATACAATCGAGACAGTAGATCTAGCTGGTCTGTCATAATATAATAGAGACAGTAGATCTAGCTGGAATGTCATAATATAATAGAGACAGTAGATTTAGCTGGTCTGTCATAATATAATAGAGACACAGAGACAGTAGATCTAGCTGGTCTGTCATAATACAATAGAGACAGTAGATCTAGCTGGTCTGTCATAATATAATAGAGACAGTAGATCTAGCTGGTCTGTCATGATATAATAGAGACAGTAGATCTAGCTGGTCTGTCATAATATAATAGAAACAGTAGATCTAGCTGGTCTGTCATAATACAATTGAGACAGTAGATCTAGCTGGTCTGTCATAATATAATAGAGACAGTAGATCTGGCTGGTCCGTCATAATATAATAGAGACAGTCGATCTAGCTGGTCTGTCATAATATAATAGAGACAGAGACAGTAGATCCAGCTGGTCTGTCATATTATAATAGAGACAGTAGATCTAGCTGGTAGTCATAATATAATAGAGACAGTAGATGTAGCTGGTCTGTCATAATACAATAGACAGTAGATCGAGCTGGTAGTCATAATATAATAGAGACAGTAGATCTAGCTGGTCTGTCATATTATAATAGAGACAGTAGATCGAGCTGGTCTGTCATAGTACAACAGAGACAGTAGATCTAGCTGGTCTGACATATTATAATAGAGACAGTAGATCTAGCTGGTCTGTCATAATACAATAGAGACAGTAGATCTAGCTGGGCTGTCATAATATAATAGAGACAGTAGATCTAGCTGGTCTTTCATAATACAACAGAGACAGTAGATCTAGCTGGTCTGTCATAATATAATAGAGACAGTAGATCTAGCTGGTATGTCATAATATAATAGAGACAGTAGATCTAGCTGGTCTGTCATATTATGATAGAGACAGTAGATCTAGCTGGTCTGTCATAATATAATAGAAACAGTAGATCTAGCTGGTCTGTCATAATATAATAGAGAGAGTAGATCTAGCTGGTCTGTCATAATACAATAGAGACAGTAGATCTAGCTGGTCTGTCATAATATAATAGTGACAGTAGATCTAGCTGGTCTGTAATAATATAATAGAGACAGTAGATCTAGCTGGTCTGTCATAATATAATAGAGACAGTAGATCTAGCTGGTCTGTCATAATACAATAGAGACAGTAGATCAAGCTGGTCTGTCATAATACAATCGAGACAGTAGATCTAGCTGGTCTGTCATAATACAATCGAGACAGTAGATCTAGCTGGTCTGTCATAATACAACAGAGACAGTAGATCTAGCTGGTATGTCATATTACAATAGAGACAGTATATCTAGCTGTTCTGTCATAATACAATAGACACAGTAGATCTAGCTGGTCTGTCATGATATAATAGAGACAGTAGATCTAGCTGGTCTGTCATAATATAATAGAGAGAGTAGATCTAGCAGGTCTGTCATAATATAATAGAGACAGTAGATCTGGATGGTCCGTCATAATATAATAGAGACAGTAGATCTAGCTGGTCTGTCATAATATAATAGAGACAGAGACAGTAGATCTAGCTGGTCTGTCATATTATAATAGAGACAGTAGATCTAGCTGGTCTGTCATAATATAATAGAGACAGTAGATCTAGCTGGTATGTCATAATTTAATAGAGACAGTAGATTTAGCTGGTCTGTCATAATATAATAGAGACAGTAGATCTAGCTGGTCTGTCATAATATAATAGAGACAGTAGATCTAGCTGGTCTGTCATCATACAATCGAGACAGTAGATCTAGCTGGTCTGTCATAATATAATAGAGACAGTAGATCTAGCTGGTCTGTCATAATACAATAGAGACAGTAGATCTAGCTGGTCTGTCATAATACAATCGAGACAGTAGATCTAGCTGGTCTGTCATAATACAATAGAGACAGTAGATCTAGCTGGTCTGTCATAATATAATAGTGACAGTAGATCTAGCTGGTCTGTCATAATATAATAGAGACAGTAGATCTAGCTGGTCTGTCATAATACAATCGAGACAGTAGATCAAGCTGGTCTGTCATAATACAATCGAGACAGTAGATCTCGCTGGTCTGTCATAATACAATCGAGACAGTAGATCTAGCTGGTCTGTCATAATATAATAGAGACAGTAGATCTAGCTGGAATGTCATAATATAATAGAGACAGTAGATCTAGCTGGTATGTCATATTATAATAGAGACATAGAGACAGTAGATCTAGCTGGTCTGTCATAATACAATAGAGACAGTAGATCAAGCTGGTCTGTCATAATACAATAGAGACAGTAGATCAAGCTGGTCTGTCATAATACAATCGAGACAGTAGATCTAGCTGGTCTGTCATAATACAATCGAGACAGTAGATCTAGCTGGTCTGTCATAATACAATAGAGACAGTAGATCTGGCTGGTCTGTCATAATATAATAGAGACAGTAGATCTGGCTGGTCTGTCATAATACAATAGAGACAGTAGATCAAGCTGGTCTGTCATAATACAATCGAGACAGTAGATCTAGCTGGTCTGTCATAATACAATCGAGACAGTAGATCTAGCTGGTCTGTCATAATACAACAGAGACAGTAGATCTAGCTGGTATGTCATATTACAATAGAGACAGTATATCTAGCTGTTCTGTCATAATACAATAGACACAGTAGATCTAGCTGGTCTGTCATGATATAATAGAGACAGTAGATCTAGCTGGTCTGTCATAATATAATAGAGAGTAGATCTAGCAGGTCTGTCATAATATAATAGAGACAGTAGATCTGGATGGTCCGTCATAATATAATAGAGACAGTAGATCTAGCTGGTCTGTCATAATATAATAGAGACAGAGACAGTAGATCTAGCTGGTCTGTCATATTATAATAGAGACAGTAGATCTAGCTGGTCTGTCATAATATAATAGAGACAGTAGATCTAGCTGGTATGTCATAATTTAATAGAGACAGTAGATTTAGCTGGTCTGTCATAATATAATAGAGACAGTAGATCTAGCTGGTCTGTCATAATATAATAGAGACAGTAGATCTAGCTGGTCTGTCATCATACAATCGAGACAGTAGATCTAGCTGGTCTGTCATAATATAATAGAGACAGTAGATCTAGCTGGTCTGTCATAATACAATAGAGACAGTAGATCTAGCTGGTCTGTCATAATACAATCGAGACAGTAGATCTAGCTGGTCTGTCATAATACAATAGAGACAGTAGATCTAGCTGGTCTGTCATAATATAATAGTGACAGTAGATCTAGCTGGTCTGTCATAATATAATAGAGACAGTAGATCTAGCTGGTCTGTCATAATACAATCGAGACAGTAGATCAAGCTGGTCTGTCATAATACAATCGAGACAGTAGATCTCGCTGGTCTGTCATAATACAATCGAGACAGTAGATCTAGCTGGTCTGTCATAATATAATAGAGACAGTAGATCTAGCTGGAATGTCATAATATAATAGAGACAGTAGATCTAGCTGGTATGTCATATTATAATAGAGACATAGAGACAGTAGATCTAGCTGGTCTGTCATAATACAATAGAGACAGTAGATCAAGCTGGTCTGTCATAATATAATAGAGACAGTAGATCTGGCTGGTCTGTCATAATACAATAGAGACAGTAGATCAAGCTGGTCTGTCATAATACAATCGAGACAGTAGATCTAGCTGGTCTGTCATAATACAATCGAGACAGTAGATCTAGCTGGTCTGTCATAATATAATAGAGACAGTAGATCTAGCTGGAATGTCATAATATAATAGAGACAGTAGATTTAGCTGGTCTGTCATAATATAATAGAGACACAGAGACAGTAGATCTAGCTGGTCTGTCATAATACAATAGAGACAGTAGATCTAGCTGGTCTGTCATAATATAATAGAGACAGTAGATCTACCTGGTCTGTCATAATATAATAGAGACAGTAGATCTAGCTGGTCTGTCATAATATAATAGAGACATTAGATCTAGCTGGTCTGTCATAATATAATAGAGACAGTAGATCTAGCTGGTCTGTCATAATATAATAGAGACAGTAGATCTAGCTGGTCTGTCATATTATGATAGAGACAGTAGATCTAGCTGGTCTGTCATAATATAATAGAAACAGTAGATCCAGCTGGTCTGTCATAATATAATAGAGAGAGTAGATCTCGCTGGTCTGTCATAATATAATAGAGAGAGTAGATCTAGCAGGTCTGTCATAATATAATAGAGACAGTAGATCTGGATGGTCCGTCATAATATAATAGAGACAGTAGATCTAGCTGGTCTGTCATAATATAATAGAGACAGAGACAGTAGATCTAGCTGGTCTGTCATATTATAATAGAGACAGTAGATCTAGCTGGTCTGTCATAATATAATAGAGACAGTAGATCTAGCTGGTATGTCATAATTTAATAGAGACAGTAGATTTAGCTGGTCTGTCATAATATAATAGAGACAGTAGATCTAGCTGGTCTGTCATAATATAATAGAGACAGTAGATCTAGCTGGTCTGTCATCATACAATCGAGACAGTAGATCTAGCTGGTCTGTCATAATATAATAGAGACAGTAGATCTAGCTGGTCTGTCATAATACAATAGAGACAGTAGATCTAGCTGGTCTGTCATAATACAATCGAGACAGTAGATCTAGCTGGTCTGTCATAATACAATAGAGACAGTAGATCTAGCTGGTCTGTCATAATATAATAGTGACAGTAGATCTAGCTGGTCTGTCATAATATAATAGAGACAGTAGATCTAGCTGGTCTGTCATAATACAATCGAGACAGTAGATCAAGCTGGTCTGTCATAATACAATCGAGACAGTAGATCTCGCTGGTCTGTCATAATACAATCGAGACAGTGGATCTAGCTGGTCTGTCATAATATAATAGAGACAGTAGATCTAGCTGGAATGTCATAATATAATAGAGACAGTAGATCTAGCTGGTATGTCATATTATAATAGAGACATAGAGACAGTAGATCTAGCTGGTCTGTCATAATACAATAGAGACAGTAGATCAAGCTGGTCTGTCATAATATAATAGAGACAGTAGATCTGGCTGGTCTGTCATAATACAATAGAGACAGTAGATCAAGCTGGTCTGTCATAATACAATCGAGACAGTAGATCTAGCTGGTCTGTCATAATACAATCGAGACAGTAGATCTAGCTGGTCTGTCATAATATAATAGAGACAGTAGATCTAGCTGGAATGTCATAATATAATAGAGACAGTAGATTTAGCTGGTCTGTCATAATATAATAGAGACAGTAGATCTAGCTGGTCTGTCATAATATAATAGAGACAGTAGATCTAGCTGGAATGTCATAATATAATAGAGACAGTAGATTTAGCTGGTCTGTCATAATATAATAGAGACACAGAGACAGTAGATCTAGCTGGTCTGTCATAATACAATAGAGACAGTAGATCTAGCTGGTCTGTCATAATATAATAGAGACAGTAGATCTACCTGGTCTGTCATAATATAATAGAGACAGTAGATCTAGCTGGTCTGTCATAATATAATAGAGACATTAGATCTAGCTGGTCTGTCATAATATAATAGAGACAGTAGATCTAGCTGGTCTGTCATAATATAATAGAGACAGTAGATCTAGCTGGTCTGTCATATTATGATAGAGACAGTAGATCTAGCTGGTCTGTCATAATATAATAGAAACAGTAGATCCAGCTGGTCTGTCATAATATAATAGAGAGAGTAGATCTCGCTGGTCTGTCATAATATAATAGAGAGAAATCTAGCTGGTCTGTCATAATACAATTGAGACAGTAGTTCTAGCTGGTCTGTCATAATATAATAGAGACAGTATATCCAGTTTGTCTGTCATAATATAATAGAGACAGTAGATCTGGCTGGTCCGTCATAATATAATAGAGACAGTAGATCTAGCTGATCTGTCATAATATAATAGAGACAGTAGATCTAGCTGGTCTGTCAAAATATAATAGAGACAGAGACAGTAGATCTAGCTGGTCTGTCATATTATAATAGAGACAGTAGATCTAGATGGTCTGTCATAATATAATAGAGACAGTAGATCTAGCTGGTATGTCATAATATAATAGAGACAGTAGATTTAGCTGGTCTGTCATCATATAATAGAGACAGTAGATCTAGCTGGTCTGTCATAATACAATAGAGAAAGTAGATCTAGCTGGTCTGTCATGATATAATAGAGACAGTAGATCTAGCTGGTCTGTCATAATATAATAGAGAGAGTAGATCTAGCAGGTCTGTCATAATATAATAGAGACAGTAGATCTGGCTGGTCCGTCATAATATAATAGAGACAGTAGATCTAGCTGGTCTGTCATAATATAATAGAGACAGAGACAGTAGATTTAGCTGGTCTGTCATAATATAATAGAGACATAGAGACAGTAGATCTAGCTGGTCTGTCATAATATAATAGAGACAGTAGATCTGGCTGGTCCGTCATAATATAATAGAGACAGTCGATCTAGCTGGTCTGTCATAATATAATAGAGACAGAGACAGTAGATCCAGCTGGTCTGTCATATTATAATAGAGACAGTAGATCTAGCTGGTAGTCATAATATAATAGAGACAGTAGATGTAGCTGGTCTGTCATAATACAATAGACAGTAGATCGAGCTGGTAGTCATAATATAATAGAGACAGTAGATCTAGCTGGTCTGTCATAATATAATAGAGACAGTAGATCTAGCTGGTCTGTCATATTATGATAGAGACAGTAGATCTAGCTGGTCTGTCATAATATAATAGAAACAGTAGATCCAGCTGGTCTGTCATAATATAATAGAGAGAGTAGATCTCGCTGGTCTGTCATAATATAATAGAGAGAGTAAATCTAGCTGGTCTGTCATAATACAATTGAGACAGTAGTTCTAGCTGGTCTGTCATAATATAATAGAGACAGTATATCCAGTTTGTCTGTCATATTATAATAGAGACAGTAGATCTAGCTGATCTGTCATAATATAATAGAGACAGTAGATTTAGCTGGTCTGTCATAATATAATAGAGACAGTAGAGCTAGCTGGTCTGTCATAATATAATAGAGACAGTAGATTTAGCTGGTCTGTCATCATATAATAGAGACAGTAGATCTAGCTGGTCTGTCATAATACAATAGAGACAGTAGATCTAGCTGGTCTGTCATGATATAATAGAGACAGTAGATCTAGCTGGTCTGTCATAATATAATAGAGACAGTAGATCTGGCTGGTCCGTCATAATATAATAGAGACAGTCGATCTAGCTGGTCTGTCATAATATAATAGAGACAGAGACAGTAGATCCAGCTGGTCTGTCATATTATAATAGAGACAGTAGATCTAGCTGGTAGTCATAATATAATAGAGACAGTAGATGTAGCTGGTCTGTCATAATACAATAGACAGTAGATCGAGCTGGTAGTCATAATATAATAGAGACAGTAGATCTAGCTGGTCTGTCATAATATAATAGAGACAGTAGATCTAGCTGGTCTGTCATATTATGATAGAGACAGTAGATCTAGCTGGTCTGTCATAATATAATAGAAACAGTAGATCCAGCTGGTCTGTCATAATATAATAGAGAGAGTAGATCTCGCTGGTCTGTCATAATATAATAGAGAGAGTAAATCTAGCTGGTCTGTCATAATACAATTGAGACAGTAGTTCTAGCTGGTCTGTCATAATATAATAGAGACAGTATATCCAGTTTGTCTGTCATATTATAATAGAGACAGTAGATCTAGCTGATCTGTCATAATATAATAGAGACAGTAGATTTAGCTGGTCTGTCATAATATAATAGAGACAGTAGAGCTAGCTGGTCTGTCATAATATAATAGAGACAGTAGATCTAGCTGGTCTGTCATAATACAATAGAGACAGTAGATCTAGCTGGTCTGTCATGATATAATAGAGACAGTAGATCTAGCTGGTCTGTCATGATATAATAGAGACAGTAGATCTAGCTGGTCTGTCATAATATAATAGAGAGAGTAGATCTAGCAGGTCTGTCATAATATAATAGAGACAGTAGATCTGGCTGGTCTGTCATCATATAATAGAGACAGTAGATTTAGCTGGTCTGTCATCATATAATAGAGACAGTAGATCTAGCTGGTCTGTCATAATACAATAGAGACAGTAGATCTAGCTGGTCTGTCATGATATAATAGAGACAGTAGATCTAGCTGGTCTGTCATAATATAATAGAGAGAGTAGATCTAGCAGGTCTGTCATAATATAATAGAGACAGTAGATCTGGCTGGTCCGTCATAATATAATAGAGACAGTAGATCTAGCTGGTCTGTCATAATATAATAGAGACAGAGACAGTAGATTTAGCTGGTCTGTCATAATATAATAGAGACATAGAGACAGTAGATCTAGCTGGTCTGTCATAATATAATAGAGACAGTAGATCTGGCTGGTCCGTCATAATATAATAGAGACAGTCAATCTAGCTGGTCTGTCATAATATAATAGAGACAGAGACAGTAGATCCAGCTGGTCTGTCATATTATAATAGAGACAGTAGATCTAGCTGGTAGTCATAATATAATAGAGACAGTAGATGTAGCTGGTCTGTCATAATATAATAGAGACAGTAGATCTAGCTGGTATGTCATAATATAATAGAGACAGTAGATTTAGCTGGTCTGTCATCATATAATAGAGACAGTAGATCTAGCTGGTCTGTCATAATACAATAGAGACAGTAGATCTAGCTGGTCTGTCATGATATAATAGAGACAGTAGATCTAGCTGGTCTGTCATAATATAATAGAGAGAGTAGATCTAGCAGGTCTGTCATAATATAATAGAGACAGTAGATCTGGCTGGTCCGTCATAATATAATAGAGACAGTAGATCTAGCTGGTCTGTCATAATATAATAGAGACAGAGACAGTAGATTTAGCTGGTCTGTCATAATATAATAGAGACATAGAGACAGTAGATCTAGCTGGTCTGTCATAATATAATAGAGACAGTAGATCTGGCTGGTCCGTCATAATATAATAGAGACAGTCGATCTAGCTGGTCTGTCATAATATAATAGAGACAGAGACAGTAGATCCAGCTGGTCTGTCATATTATAATAGAGACAGTAGATCTAGCTGGTAGTCATAATATAATAGAGACAGTAGATGTAGCTGGTCTGTCATAATACAATAGACAGTAGATCGAGCTGGTAGTCATAATATAATAGAGACAGTAGATCTAGCTGGTCTGTCATAATATAATAGAGACAGTAGATCTGGCTGGTCCGTCATAATATAATAGAGACAGTCGATCTAGCTGGTCTGACATATTATAATAGAGACAGTAGATCTAGCTGGTCTGTCATAATACAATAGAGACAGTAGATCTAGCTGGGCTGTCATAATATAATAGAGACAGTAGATCTAGCTGGTCTTTCATAATACAACAGAGACAGTAGACCTAGCTGGTCTGTCATATTATAATAGAGACAGTAGATCTTGCTGGTCTGTCATAATACAATAGAGACAGTAGATCTAGCTGGTCTGTCATGATATAATAGAGACAGTATATCTAGCTGGTCCGTCATAATATAATAGAGACAGTAGATCTAGCTGGTCTGTCATAATATAATAGAGACAGAGACAGTAGATTTAGCTGGTCTGTCATAATATAATAGAGACATAGAGACAGTAGATCTAGCTGGTCTGTCATAATATAATAGAGACAGTAGATCTGGCTGGTCCGTCATAATATAATAGAGACAGTCGATCTAGCTGGTCTGTCATAATATAATAGAGACAGAGACAGTAGATCCAGCTGGTCTGTCATATTATAATAGAGACAGTAGATCTAGCTGGTAGTCATAATATAATAGAGACAGTAGATGTAGCTGGTCTGTCATAATACAATAGACAGTAGATCGAGCTGGTAGTCATAATATAATAGAGACAGTAGATCTAGCTGGTCTGTCATAATATAATAGAGACAGTAGATCTAGCTGGTCTGTCATCATATAATAGAGACAGTAGATCTAGCTGGTCTGTCATAATACAATAGAGACAGTAGATCTAGCTGGTCTGTCATGATATAATAGAGACAGTAGATCTAGCTGGTCTGTCATAATATAATAGAGAGAGTAGATCTAGCAGGTCTGTCATAATATAATAGAGACAGTAGATCTGGCTGGTCTGTCATAATATAATAGAGACAGTAGATCTAGCTGGTCTGTCATAATACAATAGAGACAGTAGATCTAGCTGGTCTGTCATGATATAATAGAGACAGTAGATCTAGCTGGTCTGTCATAATATAATAGAGAGAGTAGATCTAGCAGGTCTGTCATAATATAATAGAGACAGTAGATCTGGCTGGTCCGTCATAATATAATAGAGACAGTAGATCTAGCTGTTATGTCATATTATAATAGAGACATAGAGACAGTAGATCTAGCTGGTCTGTCATATTATAATAGAGACAGTAGATCTAGCTGGTCTGTCATAATATAATAGAGACAGTAGATTTAGCTGGTCTGTCATAATATAATAGAGACAGTAGATCTAGCTGGTCTGTCATAATATAATAGAGACAGAGACAGTAGATTTAGCTGGTCTGTCATAATATAATAGAGACATAGAGACAGTAGATCTAGCTGGTCTGTCATAATATAATAGAGACAGTAGATCTGGCTGGTCCGTCATAATATAATAGAGACAGTCGATCTAGCTGGTCTGTCATAATATAATAGAGACAGAGACAGTAGATCCAGCTGGTCTGTCATATTATAATAGAGACAGTAGATCTAGCTGGTAGTCATAATATAATAGAGACAGTAGATGTAGCTGGTCTGTCATAATATAATAGACAGTAGATCTAGCTGGTAGTCATAATATAATAGAGACAGTAGATCTAGCTGGTCTGTCATATTATAATAGAGACAGTAGATCGAGCTGGTCTGTCATAGTACAACAGAGACAGTAGATCTAGCTGGTCTGTCATGATATAATAGAGACAGTAGATCTAGCTGGTCTGTCATAATATAATAGAGACAGTAGATCTAGCTGGTCTGTCATAATATAATAGAGACAGTAGATCTAGCTGGTCTTTCATAATATAATAGAGACAGTAGATCTAGCTGGTCTGTCATAATATAATAGAGACAGTAGATCTAGCTGGTATGTCATAATATAATAGAGACAGTAGATCTAGCTGGTCTGTCATATTATGATAGAGACAGTAGATCTAGCTGGTCTGTCATAATATAATAGAAAGAGTAGATCTAGCTGGTCTGTCATAATATAATAGAGAGAGTAGATCTAATAGAGCTGGTCTGTCATAATATAATAGAGACAGTAAATCTAGCTGGTCTGTCATAATACAAATGAGACAGTAGTTCTAGCTGGTCTGTCATAATATAATAGAGACAGTAGATTGAGCTGGTCTGTCATATTATGATAGAGACAGTAGATCTAGCTGGTCTGTCATGATATAATAGAAACAGTAGATCTAGCTGGTCTGTCATAATATAATAGAGACAGTATATCCAGTTTGTCTGTCATAATATAATAGAGACAGTAGATCTAGCTGGTCTGTCATAATATAATAGAGACAGAGACAGTAGATCTAGCTGGTCTGTCATAATACAAATGAGACAGTAGTTCTAGCTGGTCTGTCATAATATAATAGAGACAGTAGATTGAGCTGGTCTGTCATATTATGATAGAGACAGTAGATCTAGCTGGTCTGTCATGATATAATAGAAACAGTAGATCTAGCTGGTCCGTCATAATATAATAGAGACAGTAGATCTAGCTGGTCTGTCATAATATAATAGAGACAGTAGATCTAGCTGGTCTGTCATAATATAATAGAGACAGAGACAGTAGATCTAGCTGGTCTGTCATATTATAATAGAGACAGTAGATCTAGCTGGTCTGTCATAATATAATAGAGACAGTAGATTTAGCTGGTCTGTCATAATATAATAGAGACAGTAGATCTAGCTGGTCTGTCATAATATAATAGAGACAGAGACAGTAGATTTAGCTGGTCTGTCATAATATAATAGAGACATAGAGACAGTAGATCTAGCTGGTCTGTCATAATATAATAGAGACAGTAGATTTAGCTGGTCTGTCATAATATAATAGAGACAGTAGAGCTAGCTGGTCTGTCATAATATAATAGAGACAGAGACAGTAGATCCAGCTGGTCTGTCATATTATAATAGAGACAGTAGATCTAGCTGGTAGTCATAATATAATAGAGACAGTAGATGTAGCTGGTCTGTCATAATACAATCGAGACAGTAGATCTAGCTGGTCTGTCATAATATAATAGAGACAGTAGATCTAGCTGTTATGTCATATTATAATAGAGACATAGAGACAGTAGATCTAGCTGGTCTGTCATATTATAATAGAGACAGTAGATCTAGCTGGTCTGTCATAATATAATAGAGACAGTAGATTTAGCTGGTCTGTCATAATATAATAGAGACAGTAGATCTAGCTGGTCTGTCATAATATAATAGAGACAGAGACAGTAGATTTAGCTGGTCTGTCATAATATAATAGAGACATAGAGACAGTAGATCTAGCTGGTCTGTCATAATATAATAGAGACAGTAGATCTGGCTGGTCCGTCATAATATAATAGAGACAGTCGATCTAGCTGGTCTGTCATAATATAATAGAGACAGAGACAGTAGATCCAGCTGGTCTGTCATATTATAATAGAGACAGTAGATCTAGCTGGTCTGTCATAATATAATAGAGACAGTAGATTTAGCTGGTCTGTCATAATATAATAGAGACAGTAGATCTAGCTGGTCTGTCATATATATAATAGAGACAGAGACAGTAGATTTAGCTGGTCTGTAATAATATAATAGAGACATAGAGACAGTAGATCTAGCTGGTCTGTCATAATATAATAGAGACAGTAGATCTGGCTGGTCCGTCATAATATAATAGAGACAGTCGATCTAGCTGGTCTGTCATAATATAATAGAGACAGAGACAGTAGATCCAGCTGGTCTGTCATATTATAATAGAGACAGTAGATCTAGCTGGTAGTCATAATATAATAGAGACAGTAGATGTAGCTGGTCTGTCATAATACAATCGAGACAGTAGATCTAGCTGGTCTGTCATAATACAATAGAGACAGTAGATCTAGCTGTTATGTCATATTATAATAGAGACATAGAGACAGTAGATCTAGCTGGTCTGTCATATTATAATAGAGACAGTAGATCTAGCTGGTCTGTCATAATATAATAGAGACAGTAGATTTAGCTGGTCTGTCATAATATAATAGAGACAGTAGAGCTAGCTGGTCTGTCATAATATAATAGAGACAGAGACAGTAGATTTAGCTGGTCTGTCATAATATAATAGAGACATAGAGACAGTAGATCTAGCTGGTCTGTCATAATATAATAGATACAGTAGATCTGGCTGGTCCGTCATAATATAATAGAGACAGTCGATCTAGCTGGTCTGTCATAATATAATAGAGACAGAGACAGTAGATCCAGCTGGTCTGTCATATTATAATAGAGACAGTAGATCTAGCTGGTAGTCATAATATAATAGAGACAGTAGATGTAGCTGGTCTGTCATAATACAATAGACAGTAGATCGAGCTGGTAGTCATAATATAATAGAGACAGTAGATCTAGCTGGTCTGACATATTATAATAGAGACAGTAGATCTAGCTGGTCTGTCATAATACAATAGAGACAGTAGATCTAGCTGGGCTGTCATAATATAATAGAGACAGTAGATCTAGCTGGTCTTTCATAATACAACAGAGACAGTAGATCTAGCTGGTCTGTCATAATATAATAGAGACAGTAGATCTAGCTGGTATGTCATAATATAATAGAGACAGTAGATCTAGCTGGTCTGTCATATTATGATAGAGAAAGTAGATCTAGCTGGTCTGTCATATTATAATAGAGACAGTAGATCTAGCTGGTAGTCATAATATAATAGAGACAGTAGATGTGGCTGGTCTGTCATAATACAATAGACAGTAGATCGAGCTGGTAGTCATAATATAATAGAGACAGTAGATCTAGCTGGTCTGTCATATTATAATAGAGACAGTAGATCGAGCTGGTCTGTCATAGTACAACAGAGACAGTAGATCTAGCTGGTCTGACATATTATAATAGAGACAGTAGATCTAGCTGGTCTGTCATAATACAATAGAGACAGTAGATCTAGCTGGGCTGTCATAATATAATAGAGACAGTAGATCTAGCTGGTTTTTCATAATACAACAGAGACAGTAGATCTAGCTGGTCTGTCATATTATAATAGAGACAGTAGATCTTGCTGGTCTGTCATAATACAATAGAGACAGTAGATCTAGCTGGTCTGTCATGATATAATAGAGACAGTAGATCTAGCTGGTCTGTCATAATACAATAGAGACAGTAGATCTAGCAGGTCTGTCATAATATAATAGAGACAGTAGATCTGGCTGGTCCGTCATAATATAATAGAGACAGTAGATCTAGCTGGTCTGTCATAATATAATAGAGACAGAGACAGTAGATCTAGCTGGTCTGTCATATTATAATAGAGACAGTAGATCTAGCTGGTCTGTCATAATATAATAGAGACAGTAGATCTAGCTGGTCTGTCATAATATAATAGAGACAGTAGATCTAGCTGGTCTGTCATAATACAATCGAGACAGTAGATCAAGCTGGTCTGTCATAATATAATAGAGACAGTAGATCTAGCTGGAATGTCATAATATAATAGAGACAGTAGATCTGGCTGGTCCGTCATAATATAATAGAGACAGTAGACCCAGCTGGTCTGTCATAATATAATAGAGACAGTAGATCTAGCTGGTCTGTCATAATATAATAGAGACAGAGACAGTAGATCTAGCTGGTCTGTCATATTATAATAGAGACAGTAGATCTAGCTGGTCTGTCATAATATAATAGAGACAGTAGATTTAGCTGGTCTGTCATAATATAATAGAGACAGTAGATCTAGCTGGTCTTTCATAATACAACAGAGACAGTAGATCTAGCTGGTCTGTCATATTATAATAGAGACAGTAGATCTTGCTGGTCTGTCATAATACAATAGAGACAGTAGATCTAGCTGGTCTGTCATGATATAATAGAGACAGTATATCTAGCTGGTCTGTCATAATATAATAGAGAGAGTAGATCTAGCAGGTCTGTCATAATATAATAGAGACAGTAGATCTGGCTGGTCCGTCATAATATAATAGAGACAGTAGATCTCGCTGGTCTGTCATAATATAATAGAGACAGAGACAGTAGATCTAGCTGGTCTGTCATATTATAATAGAGACAGTAGATCTAGCTGGTCTGTCATAATATAATAGAGACAGTAGATCTAGCTGGTCTGTCATAATATAATAGAGACAGTAGATCTATCTGGTCTGTCATAATACAATCGAGACAGTAGATCAAGCTGGTCTGTCATAATATAATAGAGACAGTAGATCTAGCTGGAATGTCATAATATAATAGAGACAGTAGATCTAGCTGTTATGTCATATTATAATAGAGACATAGAGACAGTAGATCTAGCTGGTCTGTCATATTATAATAGAGACAGTAGATCTAGCTGGTCTGTCATAATATAATAGAGACAGTAGATTTAGCTGGTCTGTCATAATATAATAGAGACAGTAGATCTAGCTGGTCTGTCATAATATAATAGAGACAGTAGATCTGGCTGGTCCGTCATAATATAATAGAGACAGTCGATCTAGCTGGTCTGTCATAATATAATAGAGACAGAGACAGTAGATCCAGCTGGTCTGTCATATTATAATAGAGACAGTAGATCTAGCTGGTAGTCATAATATAATAGAGACAGTAGATGTAGCTGGTCTGTCATAATACAATAGACAGTAGATCGAGCTGGTAGTCATAATATAATAGAGACAGTAGATCTAGCTGGTCTGTCATATTATAATAGAGACAGTAGATCGAGCTGGTCTGTCATAGTACAACAGAGACAGTAGATCTAGCTGGTCTGACATATTATAATAGAGACAGTAGATCTAGCTGGTCTGTCATAATACAATAGAGACAGTAGATCTAGCTGGGCTGTCATAATATAATAGAGACAGTAGATCTAGCTGGTCTTTCATAATACAACAGAGACAGTAGATCTAGCTGGTCTGTCATAATATAATAGAGACAGTAGATCTAGCTGGTATGTCATAATATAATAGAGACAGTAGATCTAGCTGGTCTGTCATATTATGATAGAGACAGTAGATCTAGCTGGTCTGTCATAATATAATAGAAACAGTAGATCTAGCTGGTCTGTCATAATATAATAGAGACAGTAGATCTCGCTGGTCTGTCATAATATAATAGAGAGTAAATCTAGCTGGTCTGTCATAATACAATTGAGACAGTAGTTCTAGCTGGTCTGTCATAATATAATAGAGACAGTAGATTGAGCTGGTCTGTCATATTATGATAGAGACAGTAGATCTAGCTGGTCTGTCATGATATAATAGAAACAGTAGATCTAGCTGGTCTGTCATAATATAATAGAGACAGTATATCCAGTTTGTCTGTCATAATATAATAGAGACAGTAGATCTGGCTGGTCCGTCATAATATAATAGAGACAGTAGATCTAGCTGGTCTGTCATAATATAATAGAGACAGTAGATCTAGCTGGTCTGTCATAATATAATAGAGACAGAGACAGTAGATCTAGCTGGTCTGTCATATTATAATAGAGACAGTAGATCTAGCTGGTCTGTCATAATATAATAGAGACAGTAGATTTAGCTGGTCTGTCATAATATAATAGAGACAGTAGATCTAGCTGGTCTGTCATAATATAATAGAGACAGTATATCTAGCTGGTCTGTCATAATATAATAGAGACAGTAGATCTAGTTGGTCTGTCATAATACAATCGAGACAGTAGATCAAGCTGGTCTGTCATAATATAATAGAGACAGTAGATCTAGCTGGAATGTCATAATATAATAGAGACAGTAGATCTAGCTGTTATGTCATATTATAATAGAGACATAGAGACAGTAGATCTAGCTGGTCTGTCATATTATAATAGAGACAGTAGATCTAGCTGGTCTGTCATAATATAATAGAGACAGTAGATTTAGCTGGTCTGTCATAATATAATAGAGACAGTAGATCTAGCTGGTCTGTCATAATATAATAGAGACAGAGACAGTAGATTTAGCTGGTCTGTCATAATATCATAGAGACATAGAGACAGTAGATCTAGCTGGTCTGTCATAATATAATAGAGACAGTAGATCTGGCTGGTCCGTCATAATATAATAGAGAGAGTAGATCTCGCTGGTCTGTCATAATATAATAGAGAGAGTAAATCTAGCTGGTCTGTCATAATACAATTGAGACAGTAGTTCTAGCTGGTCTGTCATAATATAATAGAGACAGTAGATTGAGCTGGTCTGTCATATTATGATAGAGACAGTAGATCTAGCTGGTCTGTCATAATATAATAGAGACAGTATATCCAGTTTGTCTGTCATAATATAATAGAGACAGTAGATCTGGCTGGTCCGTCATAATATAATAGAGACAGTAGATCTAGCTGGTCTGTCATAATATAATAGAGACAGTAGATCCAGCTGGTCTGTCATAATATAATAGAGACAGAGACAGTAGATCTAGCTGGTCTGTCATATTATAATAGAGACAGTAGATCTAGCTGGTCTGTCATAATATAATAGAGACAGTAGATCTAGCTGGTCTGTCATAATATAATAGAGACAGTAGATCTAGCTGGTCTGTCATAATATAATAGAGACAGTACATCTAGCTGGTCTGTCATAATATAATAGAGACAGTAGATCTAGCTGGTCTGTCATAATATAATAGAGACAGTAGATCTGGCTGGTCTGTCATAATATAATAGAGGCAGTCGATCTAGCTGGTCTGTCATAATATAATAGAGACAGAGACAGTAGATCCAGCTGGTCTGTCATATTATAATAGAGACAGTAGATCTAGCTGGTAGTCATAATATAATAGAGACAGTAGATGTAGCTGGTCTGTCATAATACAATAGACAGTAGATCGAGCTGGTAGTCATAATATAATAGAGACAGTAGATCTAGCTGGTCTGTCATATTATAATAGAGACAGTAGATCGAGCTGGTCTGTCATAGTACAACAGAGACAGTAGATCTAGCTGGTCTGACATATTATAATAGAGACAGTAGATCTAGCTGGTCTGTCATAATACAATAGAGACAGTAGATCTAGCTGGGCTGTCATAATATAATAGAGACAGTAGATCTAGCTGGTCTTTCATAATACAACAGAGACAGTAGATCTAGCTGGTCTGTCATAATATAATAGAGACAGTAGATCTAGCTGGTATGTCATAATATAATAGAGACAGTAGATCTAGCTGGTCTGTCATATTATGATAGAGACAGTAGATCTAGCTGGTCTGTCATAATATAATAGAAACAGTAGATCTAGCTGGTCTGTCATAATATAATAGAGAGAGTAGATCTCGCTGGTCTGTCATAATATAATAGAGAGAGTAAATCTAGCTGGTCTGTCATAATACAATTGAGACAGTAGTTCTAGCTGGTCTGTCATAATATAATAGAGACAGTAGATTGAGCTGGTCTGTCATATTATGATAGAGACAGTAGATCTAGCTGGTCTGTCATGATATAATAGAAACAGTAGATCTAGCTGGTCTGTCATAATATAATAGAGACAGTATATCCAGTTTGTCTGTCATAATATAATAGAGACAGTAGATCTGGCTGGTCCGTCATAATATAATAGAGACAGTAGATCTAGCTGGTCTGTCATAATATAATAGAGACAGTAGATCTAGCTGGTCTGTCATAATATAATAGAGACAGAGACAGTAGATCTAGCTGGTCTGTCATATTATAATAGAGACAGTAGATCTAGCTGGTCTGTCATAATATAATAGAGACAGTAGATTTAGCTGGTCTGTCATAATATAATAGAGACAGTAGATCTAGCTGGTCTGTCATAATATAATAGAGACAGTACATCTAGCTGGTCTGTCATAATATAATAGAGACAGTAGATCTAGCTGGTCTGTCATAATATAATAGAGACAGTAGATCTAGCTGGTCTGTCATAATATAATAGAGACAGTAGATCTAGCTGGTCTTCTCATAATATAATAGAGACAGTAGATTTAGCTGGTCTGTCATAATATAATAGAGACAGTAGATCTAGCTGGTCTGTCATAATATAATAGAGACAGTAGATCTAGCTGGTCTGTCATAATATAATAGAGACAGTAGATCTAGCTGGTCTGTCATAATATAATAGAGACAGTAGATCTAGCTGGTCTGTCATAATACAATAGAGACAGTAGATCTAGCTGGTCTGTCATAATACAATAGAGACAGTAGATCTAGCTGGTCTGTCATAATATAATAGAGACATAGAGACAGTAGATCTAGCTGGTCTGTCATAATATAATAGAGACAGTAGATCTAGCTGGTCTGTCATAATACAATAGAGACAGTAGATCTAGCTGGTCTGTCATAATACAATAGAGACAGTAGATCTAGCTGGTCTGTCATAATACAATAGAGACATAGAGACAGTAGATCTAGCTGGTCTGTCATAATATAATAGAGACAGTAGATCTAGCTGGTCTGTCATAATACAATAGAGACAGTAGATCTAGCTGGTCTGTCATAATACAATAGAGACAGTAGATCTAGCTGGTCTGTCATAATACAATAGAGACATAGAGACAGTAGATCTAGCTGGTCTGTCATAATATAATAGAGACAGTAGATTGAGCTGGTCTGTCATATTATGATAGAGACAGTAGATCTAGCTGGTCTGTCATGATATAATAGAAACAGTAGATCTAGCTGGTCTGTCATAATATAATAGAGACAGTATATCCAGTTTGTCTGTCATAATATAATAGAGACAGTAGATCTGGCTGGTCCGTCATAATATAATAGAGACAGTAGATCTAGCTGGTCTGTCATAATATAATAGAGACAGTAGATCTAGCTGGTCTGTCATAATATAATAGAGACAGAGACAGTAGATCTAGCTGGTCTGTCATATTATAATAGAGACAGTAGATCTAGCTGGTCTGTCATAATATAATAGAGACAGTAGATTTAGCTGGTCTGTCATAATATAATAGAGACAGTAGATCTAGCTGGTCTGTCATAATATAATAGAGACAGTACATCTAGCTGGTCTGTCATAATATAATAGAGACAGTAGATCTAGCTGGTCTGTCATAATATAATAGAGACAGTAGATCTAGCTGGTCTGTCATAATATAATAGAGACAGTAGATCTAGCTGGTCTTCTCATAATATAATAGAGACAGTAGATTTAGCTGGTCTGTCATAATATAATAGAGACAGTAGATCTAGCTGGTCTGTCATAATATAATAGAGACAGTAGATCTAGCTGGTCTGTCATAATATAATAGAGACAGTAGATCTAGCTGGTCTGTCATAATATAATAGAGACAGTAGATCTAGCTGGTCTGTCATAATACAATAGAGACAGTAGATCTAGCTGGTCTGTCATAATACAATAGAGACAGTAGATCTAGCTGGTCTGTCATAATATAATAGAGACATAGAGACAGTAGATCTAGCTGGTCTGTCATAATATAATAGAGACAGTAGATCTAGCTGGTCTGTCATAATACAATAGAGACAGTAGATCTAGCTGGTCTGTCATAATACAATAGAGACAGTAGATCTAGCTGGTCTGTCATAATACAATAGAGACATAGAGACAGTAGATTCTATCTGGTCTGTCATAATATAATAGAGACAGTAGATCTAGCTGGTCTGTCATAATACAATAGAGACAGTAGATCTGGCTGGTCCGTCATAATATAATAGAGACAGTAGATCTAGCTGGTCTGTCATAATATAATAGAGACAGAGACAGTAGATCTAGCTGGTCTGTCATATTATAATAGAGACAGTAGATCTAGCTGGTCTGTCATAATATAATAGAGACAGTAGATCTAGCTGGTCTGTCATAATATAATAGAGACAGTAGATCTAGCTGGTCTGTCATAATACAATCGAGACAGTAGATCAAGCTGGTCTGTCATAATATAATAGAGACAGTAGATCTAGCTGGAATGTCATAATATAATAGAGACAGTAGATCTAGCTGTTATGTCATATTATAATAGAGACATAGAGACAGTAGATCTAGCTGGTCTGTCATATTATAATAGAGACAGTAGATCTAGCTGGTCTGTCATAATATAATAGAGACAGTAGATTTAGCTGGTCTGTCATAATATAATAGAGACAGTAGATCTAGCTGGTCTGTCATAATATAATAGAGACAGAGACAGTATATTTAGCTGGTCTGTCATAATATAATAGAGACATAGAGACAGTAGATCTAGCTGGTCTGTCATAATATAATAGAGACAGTCGATCTAGCTGGTCTGTCATAATATAATAGAGACAGTAGATTTAGCTGGTCTGTCATAATATAATAGAGACAGTAGATCTAGCTGGTCTGTCATAATATAATAGAGACAGAGACAGTAGATTTAGCTGGTCTGTCATAATATAATAGAGACATAGAGACAGTAGATCTAGCTGGTCTGTCATAATATAATAGAGACAGTAGATCTGGCTGGTCCGTCATAATATAATAGAGACAGTCGATCTAGCTGGTCTGTCATAATATAATAGAGACAGAGACAGTAGATCCAGCTGGTCTGTCATATTATAATAGAGACAGTAGATCTAGCTGGTAGTCATAATATAATAGAGACAGTAGATGTAGCTGGTCTGTCATAATACAATAGACAGTAGATCGAGCTGGTAGTCATAATATAATAGAGACAGTAGATCTAGCTGGTCTGTCATATTATAATAGAGACAGTAGATCGAGCTGGTCTGTCATAGTACAACAGAGACAGTAGATCTAGCTGGTCTGACATATTATAATAGAGACAGTAGATCTAGCTGGTCTGTCATAATACAATAGAGACAGTAGATCTAGCTGGGCTGTCATAATATAATAGAGACAGTAGATCTAGCTGGTCTTTCATAATACAACAGAGACAGTAGATCTAGCTGGTCTGTCATAATATAATAGAGACAGTAGATCTAGCTGGTATGTCATAATATAATAGAGACAGTAGATCTAGCTGGTCTGTCATATTATGATAGAGACAGTAGATCTAGCTGGTCTGTCATAATATAATAGAAACAGTAGATCTAGCTGGTCTGTCATAATATAATAGAGAGAGTAGATCTCGCTGGTCTGTCATAATATAATAGAGAGAGTAAATCTAGCTGGTCTGTCATAATACAATTGAGACAGTAGTTCTAGCTGGTCTGTCATAATATAATAGAGACAGTAGATTGAGCTGGTCTGTCATAATATAATAGAGACAGTAGATCTAGCTGGTCTGTCATAATATAATAGAGACAGTAGATCTAGCTGGTCTGTCATAATACAATCGAGACAGTAGATCAAGCTGGTCTGTCATAATATAATAGAGACAGTAGATCTAGCTGGAATGTCATAATATAATAGAGACAGTAGATCTAGCTGTTATGTCATATTATAATAGAGACAAAGAGACAGTAGATCTAGCTGGTCTGTCATATTATAATAGAGACAGTAGATCTAGCTGGTCTGTCATAATATAATAGAGACAGTAGATTTAGCTGGTCTGTCATAATATAATAGAGACAGTAGATCTAGCTGGTCTGTCATAATATAATAGAGACAGAGACAGTATATTTAGCTGGTCTGTCATAATATAATAGAGACATAGAGACAGTAGATCTAGCTGGTCTGTCATAATATAATAGAGACAGTCGATCTAGCTGGTCTGTCATAATATAATAGAGACAGTAGATTTAGCTGGTCTGTCATAATATAATAGAGACAGTAGATCTAGCTGGTCTGTCATAATATAATAGAGACAGAGACAGTAGATTTAGCTGGTCTGTCATAATATAATAGAGACATAGAGACAGTAGATCTAGCTGGTCTGTCATAATATAATAGAGACAGTAGATCTGGCTGGTCCGTCATAATATAATAGAGACAGTCGATCTAGCTGGTCTGTCATAATATAATAGAGACAGAGACAGTAGATCCAGCTGGTCTGTCATATTATAATAGAGACAGTAGATCTAGCTGGTAGTCATAATATAATAGAGACAGTAGATGTAGCTGGTCTGTCATAATACAATAGACAGTAGATCGAGCTGGTAGTCATAATATAATAGAGACAGTAGATCTAGCTGGTCTGTCATATTATAATAGAGACAGTAGATCGAGCTGGTCTGTCATAGTACAACAGAGACAGTAGATCTAGCTGGTCTGACATATTATAATAGAGACAGTAGATCTAGCTGGTCTGTCATAATACAATAGAGACAGTAGATCTAGCTGGGCTGTCATAATATAATAGAGACAGTAGATCTAGCTGGTCTTTCATAATACAACAGAGACAGTAGATCTAGCTGGTCTGTCATAATATAATAGAGACAGTAGATCTAGCTGGTATGTCATAATATAATAGAGACAGTAGATCTAGCTGGTCTGTCATATTATGATAGAGACAGTAGATCTAGCTGGTCTGTCATAATATAATAGAAACAGTAGATCTAGCTGGTCTGTCATAATATAATAGAGAGAGTAGATCTCGCTGGTCTGTCATAATATAATAGAGAGAGTAAATCTAGCTGGTCTGTCATAATACAATTGAGACAGTAGTTCTAGCTGGTCTGTCATAATATAATAGAGACAGTAGATTGAGCTGGTCTGTCATAATATAATAGAGACAGTAGATCTAGCTGGTCTGTCATAATATAATAGAGACAGTAGATCTAGCTGGTCTGTCATAATACAATCGAGACAGTAGATCAAGCTGGTCTGTCATAATATAATAGAGACAGTAGATCTAGCTGGAATGTCATAATATAATAGAGACAGTAGATCTAGCTGTTATGTCATATTATAATAGAGACATAGAGACAGTAGATCTAGCTGGTCTGTCATATTATAATAGAGACAGTAGATCTAGCTGGTCTGTCATAATATAATAGAGACAGTAGATTTAGCTGGTCTGTCATAATATAATAGAGACAGTAGATCTAGCTGGTCTGTCATAATATAATAGAGACAGAGACAGTAGATTTAGCTGGTCTGTCATAATATAATAGAGACATAGAGACAGTAGATCTAGCTGGTCTGTCATAATATAATAGAGACAGTAGATCTGGCTGGTCCGTCATAATATAATAGAGACAGAGACAGTAGATTTAGCTGGTCTGTCATAATATAATAGAGACATAGAGACAGTAGATCTAGCTGGTCTGTCATAATATAATAGAGACAGTAGATCTGGCTGGTCCGTCATAATATAATAGAGACAGTCGATCTAGCTGGTCTGTCATAATATAATAGAGACAGAGACAGTAGATCTAGCTGGTCTGTCATATTATAATAGAGACAGTAGATCTAGCTGGTAGTCATAATATAATAGAGACAGTAGATGTAGCTGGTCTGTCATAATACAATAGACAGTAGATCGAGCTGGTAGTCATAATATAATAGAGACAGTAGATCTAGCTGGTCTGTCATATTATAATAGAGACAGTAGATCGAGCTGGTCTGTCATAGTACAACAGAGACAGTAGATCTAGCTGGTCTGACATATTATAATAGAGACAGTAGATCTAGCTGGTCTGTCATAATACAATAGAGACAGTAGATCTAGCTGGGCTGTCATAATATAATAGAGACAGTAGATCTAGCTGGTCTTTCATAATACAACAGAGACAGTAGATCTAGCTGGTCTGTCATAATATAATAGAGACAGTAGATCTAGCTGGTATGTCATAATATAATAGAGACAGTAGATCGAGCTGGTCTGTCATATTATGATAGAGACAGTAGATCTAGCTGGTCTGTCATAATATAATAGAAACAGTAGATCTAGCTGGTCTGTCATAATATAATAGAGAGAGTAGATCTCGCTGGTCTGTCATAATATAATAGAGAGAGTAAATCTAGCTGGTCTGTCATAATACAATTGAGACAGTAGTTCTAGCTGGTCTGTCATAATATAATAGAGACAGTAGATTGAGCTGGTCTGTCATATTATGATAGAGACAGTAGATCTAGCTGGTCTGTCATGATATAATAGAAACAGTAGATCTAGCTGGTCTGTCATAATATAATAGAGACAGTATATCCAGTTTGTCTGTCATAATATAATAGAGACAGTAGATCTGGCTGGTCCGTCATAATATAATAGAGACAGTAGATCTAGCTGGTCTGTCATAATATAATAGAGACAGTAGATCTAGCTGGTCTGTCATAATATAATAGAGACAGAGACAGTAGATCTAGCTGGTCTGTCATATTATAATAGAGACAGTAGATCTAGCTGGTCTGTCATAATATAATAGAGACAGTAGATTTAGCTGGTCTGTCATAATATAATAGAGACCGTAGATCTAGCTGGTCTGTCATAATATAATAGAGACAGTACATCTAGCTGGTCTGTCATAATATAATAGAGACAGTAGATCTAGCTGGTCTGTCATAATATAATAGAGACAGTAGATCTAGCTGGTCTGTCATAATATAATAGAGACAGTAGATCTAGCTGGTCTTCTCATAATATAATAGAGACAGTAGATTTAGCTGGTCTGTCATAATATAATAGAGACAGTAGATCTAGCTGGTCTGTCATAATATATAATAGAGACAGTAGATCTAGCTGGTCTGTCATAATATAATAGAGACAGTAGATCTAGCTGGTCTGTCATAATATAATAGAGACAGTAGATCTAGCTGGTCTGTCATAATACAATAGAGACAGTAGATCTAGCTGGTCTGTCATAATATAATAGAGACAGTAGATCTAGCTGGTCTGTCATAATATAATAGAGACATAGAGACAGTAGATCTAGCTGGTCTGTCATAATATAATAGAGACAGTAGATCTAGCTGGTCTGTCATAATACAATAGAGACAGTAGATCTAGCTGGTCTGTCATAATACAATAGAGACAGTAGATCTAGCTGGTCTGTCATAATATAATAGAGACATAGAGACAGTAGATCTAGCTGGTCTGTCATAGTATAATAGAGACAGTAGATCTAGCTGGTCTGTCATAATACAATAGAGACAGTAGATCTGGCTGGTCCGTCATAATATAATAGAGACAGTAGATCTAGCTGGTCTGTCATAATATAATAGAGACAGAGACAGTAGATCTAGCTGGTCTGTCATATTATAATAGAGACAGTAGATCTAGCTGGTCTGTCATAGTACAACAGAGACAGTAGATCTAGCTGGTCTGACATATTATAATAGAGACAGTAGATCTAGCTGGTCTGTCATAATACAATAGAGACAGTAGATCTAGCTGGGCTGTCATAATATAATAGAGACAGTAGATCTAGCTGGTCTTTCATAATACAACAGAGACAGTAGATCTAGCTGGTCTGTCATAATATAATAGAGACAGTAGATCTAGCTGGTATGTCATAATATAATAGAGACAGTAGATCTAGCTGGTCTGTCATATTATGATAGAGACAGTAGATCTAGCTGGTCTGTCATAATATAATAGAAACAGTAGATCTAGCTGGTCTGTCATAATATAATAGAGAGTAGATCTCGCTGGTCTGTCATAATATAATAGAGAGAGTAAATCTAGCTGGTCTGTCATAATACAATTGAGACAGTAGTTCTAGCTGGTCTGTCATAATATAATAGAGACAGTAGATTGAGCTGGTCTGTCATAATATAATAGAGACAGTAGATCTAGCTGGTCTGTCATAATATAATAGAGACAGTAGATCTAGCTGGTCTGTCATAATACAATCGAGACAGTAGATCAAGCTGGTCTGTCATAATATAATAGAGACAGTAGATCTAGCTGGAATGTCATAATATAATAGAGACAGTAGATCTAGCTGTTATGTCATATTATAATAGAGACATAGAGACAGTAGATCTAGCTGGTCTGTCATATTATAATAGAGACAGTAGATCTAGCTGGTCTGTCATAATATAATAGAGACAGTAGATTTAGCTGGTCTGTCATAATATAATAGAGACAGTAGATCTAGCTGGTCTGTCATAATATAATAGAGACAGAGACAGTAGATTTAGCTGGTCTGTCATAATATAATAGAGACATAGAGACAGTAGATCTAGCTGGTCTGTCATAATATAATAGAGACAGTAGATCTGGCTGGTCCGTCATAATATAATAGAGACAGAGACAGTAGATTTAGCTGGTCTGTCATAATATAATAGAGACATAGAGACAGTAGATCTAGCTGGTCTGTCATAATATAATAGAGACAGTAGATCTGGCTGGTCCATCATAATATAATAGAGACAGTCGATCTAGCTGGTCTGTCATAATATAATAGAGACAGAGACAGTAGATCCAGCTGGTCTGTCATATTATAATAGAGACAGTAGATCTAGCTGGTAGTCATAATATAATAGAGACAGTAGATGTAGCTGGTCTGTCATAATACAATAGACAGTAGATCGAGCTGGTAGTCATAATATAATAGAGACAGTAGATCTAGCTGGTCTGTCATATTATAATAGAGACAGTAGATCGAGCTGGTCTGTCATAGTACAACAGAGACAGTAGATCTAGCTGGTCTGACATATTATAATAGAGACAGTAGATCTAGCTGGTCTGACATATTATAATAGAGACAGAGACAGTAGATCTAGCTGGTCTGACATATTATAATAGAGACAGTAGATCTAGCTGGTCTGACATATTATAATAGAGACAGAGACAGTAGATCTAGCTGGTCTGACATATTATAATAGAGACAGTAGATCTAGCTGGTCTGACATATTATAATAGAGACAGTAGATCTAGCTGGTCTGTCATAATACAATAGAGACAGTAGATCTAGCTGGGCTGTCATAATATAATAGAGACAGTAGATCTAGCTGGTCTTTCATAATACAACAGAGACAGTAGATCTAGCTGGTCTGTCATAATATAATAGAGACAGTAGATCTAGCTGGTATGTCATAATATAATAGAGACAGTAGATCTAGCTGGTCTGTCATATTATGATAGAGACAGTAGATCTAGCTGGTCTGTCATAATATAATAGAAACAGTAGATCTAGCTGGTCTGTCATAATATAATAGAGAGAGTAGATCTCGCTGGTCTGTCATAATATAATAGAGAGAGTAAATCTAGCTGGTCTGTCATAATACAATTGAGACAGTAGTTCTAGCTGGTCTGTCATAATATAATAGAGACAGTAGATTGAGCTGGTCTGTCATAATATAATAGAGACAGTAGATCTAGCTGGTCTGTCATAATATAATAGAGACAGTAGATCTAGCTGGTCTGTCATAATACAATCGAGACAGTAGATCAAGCTGGTCTGTCATAATATAATAGAGACAGTAGATCTAGCTGGAATGTCATAATATAATAGAGACAGTAGATCTAGCTGTTATGTCATATTATAATAGAGACATAGAGACAGTAGATCTAGCTGGTCTGTCATATTATAATAGAGACAGTAGATCTAGCTGGTCTGTCATAATATAATAGAGACAGTAGATTTAGCTGGTCTGTCATAATATAATAGAGACAGTAGATCTAGCTGGTCTGTCATAATATAATAGAGACAGAGACAGTAGATTTAGCTGGTCTGTCATAATATAATAGAGACATAGAGACAGTAGATCTAGCTGGTCTGTCATAATATAATAGAGACAGTAGATCTGGCTGGTCCGTCATAATATAATAGAGACAGAGACAGTAGATTTAGCTGGTCTGTCATAATATAATAGAGACATAGAGACAGTAGATCTAGCTGGTCTGTCATAATATAATAGAGACAGTAGATCTGGCTGGTCCGTCATAATATAATAGAGACAGTCGATCTAGCTGGTCTGTCATAATATAATAGAGACAGAGACAGTAGATCCAGCTGGTCTGTCATATTATAATAGAGACAGTAGATCTAGCTGGTAGTCATAATATAATAGAGACAGTAGATGTAGCTGGTCTGTCATAATACAATAGACAGTAGATCGAGCTGGTAGTCATAATATAATAGAGACAGTAGATCTAGCTGGTCTGTCATATTATAATAGAGACAGTAGATCGAGCTGGTCTGTCATAGTACAACAGAGACAGTAGATCTAGCTGGTCTGACATATTATAATAGAGACAGTAGATCTAGCTGGTCTGTCATAATACAATAGAGACAGTAGATCTAGCTGGGCTGTCATAATATAATAGAGACAGTAGATCTAGCTGGTCTTTCATAATACAACAGAGACAGTAGATCTAGCTGGTCTGTCATAATATAATAGAGACAGTAGATCTAGCTGGTATGTCATAATATAATAGAGACAGTAGATCTAGCTGGTCTGTCATATTATGATAGAGACAGTAGATCTAGCTGGTCTGTCATAATATAATAGAAACAGTAGATCTAGCTGGTCTGTCATAATATAATAGAGAGAGTAGATCTCGCTGGTCTGTCATAATATAATAGAGAGAGTAAATCTAGCTGGTCTGTCATAATACAATTGAGACAGTAGTTCTAGCTGGTCTGTCATAATATAATAGAGACAGTAGATTGAGCTGGTCTGTCATAATATAATAGAGACAGTATATCCAGTTTGTCTGTCATAATATAATAGAGACAGTAGATCTGGCTGGTCCGTCATAATATAATAGAGACAGTAGATCTCGCTGGTCTGTCATAATATAATAGAGAGAGTAAATCTAGCTGGTCTGTCATATTATGATAGAGACAGTAGATCTAGCTGGTCTGTCATGATATAATAGAAACAGTAGATCTAGCTGGTCTGTCATAATATAATAGAGACAGTATATCCAGTTTGTCTGTCATAATATAATAGAGACAGTAGATCTGGCTGGTCCGTCATAATATAATAGAGACAGTAGATCTAGCTGGTCTGTCATAATATAATAGAGACAGTAGATCTAGCTGGTCTGTCATAATATAATAGAGACAGAGACAGTAGATCTAGCTGGTCTGTCATATTATAATAGAGACAGTAGATCCAGCTGGTCTGTCATAATATAATAGAGACAGTAGATTTAGCTGGTCTGTCATAATATAATAGAGACCGTAGATCTAGCTGGTCTGTCATAATATAATAGAGACAGTACATCTAGCTGGTCTGTCATAATATAATAGAGACAGTAGATCTAGCTGGTCTGTCATAATATAATAGAGACAGTAGATCTAGCTGGTCTGTCATAATATAATAGAGACAGTAGATCTAGCTGGTCTTCTCATAATATAATAGAGACAGTAGATTTAGCTGGTCTGTCATAATATAATAGAGACAGTAGATCTAGCTGGTCTGTCATAATATAATAGAGACAGTAGATCTAGCTGGTCTGTCATAATATAATAGAGACAGTAGATCTAGCTGGTCTGTCATAATATAATAGAGACAGTAGATCTAGCTGGTCTGTCATAATACAATAGAGACAGTAGATCTAGCTGGTCTGTCATAATATAATAGAGACAGTAGATCTAGCTGGTCTGTCATAATATAATAGAGACATAGAGACAGTAGATCTAGCTGGTCTGTCATAATATAATAGAGACAGTAGATCTAGCTGGTCTGTCATAATACAATAGAGACAGTAGATCTAGCTGGTCTGTCATAATACAATAGAGACAGTAGATCTAGCTGGTCTGTCATAATATAATAGAGACATAGAGACAGTAGATCTAGCTGGTCTGTCATAGTATAATAGAGACAGTAGATCTAGCTGGTCTGTCATAATACAATAGAGACAGTAGATCTGGCTGGTCCGTCATAATATAATAGAGACAGTAGATCTAGCTGGTCTGTCATAATATAATAGAGACAGAGACAGTAGATCTAGCTGGTCTGTCATATTATAATAGAGACAGTAGATCTAGCTGGTCTGTCATAGTACAACAGAGACAGTAGATCTAGCTGGTCTGACATATTATAATAGAGACAGTAGATCTAGCTGGTCTGTCATAATACAATAGAGACAGTAGATCTAGCTGGGCTGTCATAATATAATAGAGACAGTAGATCTAGCTGGTCTTTCATAATACAACAGAGACAGTAGATCTAGCTGGTCTGTCATAATATAATAGAGACAGTAGATCTAGCTGGTATGTCATAATATAATAGAGACAGTAGATCTAGCTGGTCTGTCATATTATGATAGAGACAGTAGATCTAGCTGGTCTGTCATAATATAATAGAAACAGTAGATCTAGCTGGTCTGTCATAATATAATAGAGAGAGTAGATCTCGCTGGTCTGTCATAATATAATAGAGAGAGTAAATCTAGCTGGTCTGTCATAATACAATTGAGACAGTAGTTCTAGCTGGTCTGTCATAATATAATAGAGACAGTAGATTGAGCTGGTCTGTCATAATATAATAGAGACAGTAGATCTAGCTGGTCTGTCATAATATAATAGAGACAGTAGATCTAGCTGGTCTGTCATAATACAATCGAGACAGTAGATCAAGCTGGTCTGTCATAATATAATAGAGACAGTAGATCTAGCTGGAATGTCATAATATAATAGAGACAGTAGATCTAGCTGTTATGTCATATTATAATAGAGACATAGAGACAGTAGATCTAGCTGGTCTGTCATATTATAATAGAGACAGTAGATCTAGCTGGTCTGTCATAATATAATAGAGACAGTAGATTTAGCTGGTTTGTCATAATATAATAGAGACAGTAGATCTAGCTGGTCTGTCATAATATAATAGAGACAGAGACAGTAGATTTAGCTGGTCTGTCATAATATAATAGAGACATAGAGACAGTAGATCTAGCTGGTCTGTCATAATATAATAGAGACAGTAGATCTGGCTGGTCCGTCATAATATAATAGAGACAGAGACAGTAGATTTAGCTGGTCTGTCATAATATAATAGAGACATAGAGACAGTAGATCTAGCTGGTCTGTCATAATATAATAGAGACAGTAGATCTGGCTGGTCCGTCATAATATAATAGAGACAGTCGATCTAGCTGGTCTGTCATAATATAATAGAGACAGAGACAGTAGATCCAGCTGGTCTGTCATATTATAATAGAGACAGTAGATCTAGCTGGTAGTCATAATATAATAGAGACAGTAGATGTAGCTGGTCTGTCATAATACAATAGACAGTAGATCGAGCTGGTAGTCATAATATAATAGAGACAGTAGATCTAGCTGGTCTGTCATATTATAATAGAGACAGTAGATCGAGCTGGTCTGTCATAGTACAACAGAGACAGTAGATCTAGCTGGTCTGACATATTATAATAGAGACAGTAGATCTAGCTGGTCTGTCATAATACAATAGAGACAGTAGATCTAGCTGGGCTGTCATAATATAATAGAGACAGTAGATCTAGCTGGTCTTTCATAATACAACAGAGACAGTAGATCTAGCTGGTCTGTCATAATATAATAGAGACAGTAGATCTAGCTGGTATGTCATAATATAATAGAGACAGTAGATCTAGCTGGTCTGTCATATTATGATAGAGACAGTAGATCTAGCTGGTCTGTCATAATATAATAGAAACAGTAGATCTAGCTGGTCTGTCATAATATAATAGAGAGAGTAGATCTCGCTGGTCTGTCATAATATAATAGAGAGAGTAAATCTAGCTGGTCTGTCATAATACAATTGAGACAGTAGTTCTAGCTGGTCTGTCATAATATAATAGAGACAGTAGATTGAGCTGGTCTGTCATATTATGATAGAGACAGTAGATCTAGCTGGTCTGTCATGATATAATAGAAACAGTAGATCTAGCTGGTCTGTCATAATATAATAGAGACAGTATATCCAGTTTGTCTGTCATAATATAATAGAGACAGTAGATCTGGCTGGTCCGTCATAATATAATAGAGACAGTAGATCTAGCTGGTCTGTCATAATATAATAGAGACAGTAGATCTAGCTGGTCTGTCATAATATAATAGAGACAGAGACAGTAGATCTAGCTGGTCTGTCATATTATAATAGAGACAGTAGATCTAGCTGGTCTGTCATAATATAATAGAGACAGTAGATTTAGCTGGTCTGTCATAATATAATAGAGACAGTAGATCTAGCTGGTCTGTCATAATATAATAGAGACAGTAGATCTAGCTGGTCTGTCATAATATAATAGAGACAGTAGATCTAGCTGGTCTGTCAAAATATAATAGAGACAGTAGATCTCGCTGGTCTGTCATAATATAATAGAGACGGTAGATCTAGCTGGTCTCTCATAATATAATAGAGACAGTAGATTTAGCTGGTCTGTCATAATATAATAGAGACAGTAGATCTAGCTGATCTGTCATAATATAAAAGAGACAGTAGATCTACCTGGTCTGCCATAATATAATAGAGACAGTAGATCTAGCTGGTCTGTCATAATATAATAGAGACAGTAGATCTCCCTGGTCTGTCAAAATATAATAGACACAGTAGATCTAGCTGGTCTGTCATAATATAACATAGACAGTAGATCTAGCTGGTAGTCATAATATAATAGAGACAGTAGATCTAGCTGGTCTGTCATAATATAATAGAGACAGTAGATCTAGCTGGTCTGTCATAATATAATAGAGACAGTAGATCTAGCTGGTCTGTCATAATATAATAGAGACAGTAGATCTAGCTGGTCTGTCATAATATAATAGAGACAGTAGATCTAGCTGGTCTGTCATAATATAATAGAGACAGTAGATCTAGCTGGTCTGTCATAATATAATAGAGACAGTAGATCTAGCTGGTCTGTCATAATATAATAGAGACAGTAGATCTAGCTGGTCTGTCATAATATAATAGAGACAGTAGATCTAGCTGGTCTGTCATATTATGATAGAGACAGTAGATCTAGCTGGTCTGTCATAATATAATAGAAACAGTAGATCTAGCTGGTCTGTCATAATATAATAGAGAGAGTAGATCTCGCTGGTCTGTCATAATATAATAGAGAGAGTAAATCTAGCTGGTCTGTCATAATACAATTGAGACAGTAGTTCTAGCTGGTCTGTCATAATATAATAGAGACAGTAGATTGAGCTGGTCTGTCATATTATGATAGAGACAGTAGATCTAGCTGGTCTGTCATGATATAATAGAAACAGTAGATCTAGCTGGTCTGTCATAATATAATAGAGACAGTATATCCAGTTTGTCTGTCATAATATAATAGAGACAGTAGATCTGGCTGGTCCGTCATAATATAATAGAGACAGTAGATCTAGCTGGTCTGTCATAATATAATAGAGACAGTAGATCTAGCTGGTCTGTCATAATATAATAGAGACAGAGACAGTAGATCTAGCTGGTCTGTCATATTATAATAGAGACAGTAGATCTAGCTGGTCTGTCATAATATAATAGAGACAGTAGATTTAGCTGGTCTGTCATAATATAATAGAGACCGTAGATCTAGCTGGTCTGTCATAATATAATAGAGACAGTACATCTAGCTGGTCTGTCATAATATAATAGAGACAGTAGATCTAGCTGGTCTGTCATAATATAATAGAGACAGTAGATCTAGCTGGTCTGTCATAATATAATAGAGACAGTAGATCTAGCTGGTCTTCTCATAATATAATAGAGACAGTAGATTTAGCTGGTCTGTCATAATATAATAGAGACAGTAGATCTAGCTGGTCTGTCATAATATAATAGAGACAGTAGATCTAGCTGGTCTGTCATAATATAATAGAGACAGTAGATCTAGCTGGTCTGTCATAATATAATAGAGACAGTAGATCTAGCTGGTCTGTCATAATACAATAGAGACAGTAGATCTAGCTGGTCTGTCATAATATAATAGAGACAGTAGATCTAGCTGGTCTGTCATAATATAATAGAGACATAGAGACAGTAGATCTAGCTGGTCTGTCATAATATAATAGAGACAGTAGATCTAGCTGGTCTGTCATAATACAATAGAGACAGTAGATCTAGCTGGTCTGTCATAATACAATAGAGACAGTAGATCTAGCTGGTCTGTCATAATATAATAGAGACATAGAGACAGTAGATCTAGCTGGTCTGTCATAGTATAATAGAGACAGTAGATCTAGCTGGTCTGTCATAATACAATAGAGACAGTAGATCTGGCTGGTCCGTCATAATATAATAGAGACAGTAGATCTAGCTGGTCTGTCATAATATAATAGAGACAGAGACAGTAGATCTAGCTGGTCTGTCATATTATAATAGAGACAGTAGATCTAGCTGGTCTGTCATAATATAATAGAGACAGTAGATCTAGCTGGTCTGTCATAATATAATAGAGACAGTAGATCTAGCTGGTCTGTCATAATACAATCGAGACAGTAGATCAAGCTGGTCTGTCATAATATAATAGAGACAGTAGATCTAGCTGGAATGTCATAATATAATAGAGACAGTAGATCTAGCTGTTATGTCATATTATAATAGAGACATAGAGACAGTAGATCTAGCTGGTCTGTCATATTATAATAGAGACAGTAGATCTAGCTGGTCTGTCATAATATAATAGAGACAGTAGATTTAGCTGGTCTGTCATAATATAATAGAGACAGTAGATCTAGCTGGTCTGTCATAATATAATAGAGACAGAGACAGTAGATTTAGCTGGTCTGTCATAATATAATAGAGACATAGAGACAGTAGATCTAGCTGGTCTGTCATAATATAATAGAGACAGTAGATCTGGCTGGTCCGTCATAATATAATAGAGACAGTCGATCTAGCTGGTCTGTCATAATATAATAGAGACAGAGACAGTAGATCCAGCTGGTCTGTCATATTATAATAGAGACAGTAGATCTAGCTGGTAGTCATAATATAATAGAGACAGTAGATGTAGCTGGTCTGTCATAATACAATAGACAGTAGATCGAGCTGGTAGTCATAATATAATAGAGACAGTAGATCTAGCTGGTCTGTCATATTATAATAGAGACAGTAGATCGAGCTGGTCTGTCATAGTACAACAGAGACAGTAGATCTAGCTGGTCTGACATATTATAATAGAGACAGTAGATCTAGCTGGTCTGTCATAATACAATAGAGACAGTAGATCTAGCTGGGCTGTCATAATATAATAGAGACAGTAGATCTAGCTGGTCTTTCATAATACAACAGATACAGTAGATCTAGCTGGTCTGTCATAATATAACAGAGACAGTAGATCTAGCTGGGCTGTCATAATATAATAGAGACAGTAGATCTAGCTGGAATGTCATAATATAATAGAGACAGTAGATCTAGCTGTTATGTCATATTATAATAGAGACATAGAGACAGTAGATCTAGCTGGTCTGTCATATTATAATAGAGACAGTAGATCTAGCTGGTCTGTCATAATATAATAGAGACAGTAGATTTAGCTGGTCTGTCATAATATAATAGAGACAGTAGATCTAGCTGGTCTGTCATAATATAATAGAGACAGAGACAGTAGATTTAGCTGGTCTGTCATAATATAATAGAGACATAGAGACAGTAGATCTAGCTGGTCTGTCATAATATAATAGAGACAGTAGATCTGGCTGGTCCGTCATAATATAATAGAGACAGAGACAGTAGATTTAGCTGGTCTGTCATAATATAATAGAGACATAGAGACAGTAGATCTAGCTGGTCTGTCATAATATAATAGAGACAGTAGATCTGGCTGGTCCGTCATAATATAATAGAGACAGTCGATCTAGCTGGTCTGTCATAATATAATAGAGACAGAGACAGTAGATCCAGCTGGTCTGTCATATTATAATAGAGACAGTAGATCTAGCTGGTAGTCATAATATAATAGAGACAGTAGATGTAGCTGGTCTGTCATAATACAATAGACAGTAGATCGAGCTGGTAGTCATAATATAATAGAGACAGTAGATCTAGCTGGTCTGTCATATTATAATAGAGACAGTAGATCGAGCTGGTCTGTCATAGTACAACAGAGACAGTAGATCTAGCTGGTCTGACATATTATAATAGAGACAGTAGATCTAGCTGGTCTGTCATAATACAATAGAGACAGTAGATCTAGCTGGGCTGTCATAATATAATAGAGACAGTAGATCTAGCTGGTCTTTCATAATACAACAGAGACAGTAGATCTAGCTGGTCTGTCATAATATAATAGAGACAGTAGATCTAGCTGGTATGTCATAATATAATAGAGACAGTAGATCTAGCTGGTCTGTCATATTATGATAGAGACAGTAGATCTAGCTGGTCTGTCATAATATAATAGAAACAGTAGATCTAGCTGGTCTGTCATAATATAATAGAGAGAGTAGATCTCGCTGGTCTGTCATAATATAATAGAGAGAGTAAATCTAGCTGGTCTGTCATAATACAATTGAGACAGTAGTTCTAGCTGGTCTGTCATAATATAATAGAGACAGTAGATTGAGCTGGTCTGTCATATTATGATAGAGACAGTAGATCTAGCTGGTCTGTCATGATATAATAGAAACAGTAGATCTAGCTGGTCTGTCATAATATAATAGAGACAGTATATCCAGTTTGTCTGTCATAATATAATAGAGACAGTAGATCTGGCTGGTCCGTCATAATATAATAGAGACAGTAGATCTAGCTGGTCTGTCATAATATAATAGAGACAGTAGATCTAGCTGGTCTGTCATAATATAATAGAGACAGAGACAGTAGATCTAGCTGGTCTGTCATATTATAATAGAGACAGTAGATCTAGCTGGTCTGTCATAATATAATAGAGACAGTAGATTTAGCTGGTCTGTCATAATATAATAGAGACCGTAGATCTAGCTGGTCTGTCATAATATAATAGAGACAGTACATCTAGCTGGTCTGTCATAATATAATAGAGACAGTAGATCTAGCTGGTCTGTCATAATATAATAGAGACAGTAGATCTAGCTGGTCTGTCATAATATAATAGAGACAGTAGATCTAGCTGGTCTTCTCATAATATAATAGAGACAGTAGATTTAGCTGGTCTGTCATAATATAATAGAGACAGTAGATCTAGCTGGTCTGTCATAATATAATAGAGACAGTAGATCTAGCTGGTCTGTCATAATATAATAGAGACAGTAGATCTAGCTGGTCTGTCATAATATAATAGAGACAGTAGATCTAGCTGGTCTGTCATAATACAATAGAGACAGTAGATCTAGCTGGTCTGTCATAATATAATAGAGACAGTAGATCTAGCTGGTCTGTCATAATATAATAGAGACATAGAGACAGTAGATCTAGCTGGTCTGTCATAATATAATAGAGACAGTAGATCTAGCTGGTCTGTCATAATACAATAGAGACAGTAGATCTAGCTGGTCTGTCATAATACAATAGAGACAGTAGATCTAGCTGGTCTGTCATAATATAATAGAGACATAGAGACAGTAGATCTAGCTGGTCTGTCATAGTATAATAGAGACAGTAGATCTAGCTGGTCTGTCATAATACAATAGAGACAGTAGATCTGGCTGGTCCGTCATAATATAATAGAGACAGTAGATCTAGCTGGTCTGTCATAATATAATAGAGACAGAGACAGTAGATCTAGCTGGTCTGTCATATTATAATAGAGACAGTAGATCTAGCTGGTCTGTCATAATATAATAGAGACAGTAGATCTAGCTGGTCTGTCATAATATAATAGAGACAGTAGATCTAGCTGGTCTGTCATAATACAATCGAGACAGTAGATCAAGCTGGTCTGTCATAATATAATAGAGACAGTAGATCTAGCTGGAATGTCATAATATAATAGAGACAGTAGATCTAGCTGTTATGTCATATTATAATAGAGACATAGAGACAGTAGATCTAGCTGGTCTGTCATATTATAATAGAGACAGTAGATCTAGCTGGTCTGTCATAATATAATAGAGACAGTAGATTTAGCTGGTCTGTCATAATATAATAGAGACAGTAGATCTAGCTGGTCTGTCATAATATAATAGAGACAGAGACAGTAGATTTAGCTGGTCTGTCATAATATAATAGAGACATAGAGACAGTAGATCTAGCTGGTCTGTCATAATATAATAGAGACAGTAGATCTGGCTGGTCCGTCATAATATAATAGAGACAGTCGATCTAGCTGGTCTGTCATAATATAATAGAGACAGAGACAGTAGATCCAGCTGGTCTGTCATATTATAATAGAGACAGTAGATCTAGCTGGTAGTCATAATATAATAGAGACAGTAGATGTAGCTGGTCTGTCATAATACAATAGACAGTAGATCGAGCTGGTAGTCATAATATAATAGAGACAGTAGATCTAGCTGGTCTGTCATATTATAATAGAGACAGTAGATCGAGCTGGTCTGTCATAGTACAACAGAGACAGTAGATCTAGCTGGTCTGACATATTATAATAGAGACAGTAGATCTAGCTGGTCTGTCATAATACAATAGAGACAGTAGATCTAGCTGGGCTGTCATAATATAATAGAGACAGTAGATCTAGCTGGTCTTTCATAATACAACAGATACAGTAGATCTAGCTGGTCTGTCATAATATAACAGAGACAGTAGATCTAGCTGGGCTGTCATAATATAATAGAGACAGTAGATCTAGCTGGTCTTTCATAATACAACAGATACAGTAGATCTAGCTGGTATGTCATAATATAATAGAGACAGTAGATCTAGCTGGTCTGTCATATTATGATAGAGACAGTAGATCTAGCTGGTCTGTCATAATATAATAGAAACAGTAGATCTAGCTGGTCTGTCATAATATAATAGAGACAGTAGTTCTAGCTGGTCTGTCATAATATAATAGAGACAGTAGATTGAGCTGGTCTGTCATATTATGATAGAGACAGTAGATCTAGCTGGTCTGTCATGATATAATAGAAACAGTAGATCTAGCTGGTCTGTCATAATATAATAGAGACAGTATATCCAGTTTGTCTGTCATAATATAATAGAGACAGTAGATCTGGCTGGTCCGTCATAATATAATAGAAACAGTAGATCTAGCTGGTCTGTCATAATATAATAGAGACAGTAGTTCTAGCTGGTCTGTCATAATATAATAGAGACAGTAGATTGAGCTGGTCTGTCATAATATAACAGAGACAGTAGATCTAGCTGGGCTGTCATAATATAATAGAGACAGTAGATCTAGCTGGTCTTTCATAATACAACAGATACAGTAGATCTAGCTGGTCTGTCATAATATAACAGAGACAGTAGATCTAGCTGGTATGTCATAATATAATAGAGACAGTAGATCTAGCTGGTCTGTCATATTATGATAGAGACAGTAGATCTGGCTGGTCCGTCATAATATAATAGAAACAGTAGATCTAGCTGGTCTGTCATAATATAATAGAGACAGTAGATCTAGCTGGTCTGTCATAATATAATAGAGACAGAGACAGTAGATCTAGCTGGTCTGTCATATTATAATAGAGACAGTAGATCTAGCTGGTCTGTCATAATATAATAGAGACAGTAGATTTAGCTGGTCTGTCATAATATAATAGAGACAGTAGATCTAGCTGGTCTGTCATGATATAATAGAAACAGTAGATCTAGCTGGTCTGTCATAATATAATAGAGACAGTATATCCAGTTTGTCTGTCATAATATAATAGAGACAGTAGATCTGGCTGGTCCGTCATAATATAATAGAAACAGTAGATCTAGCTGGTCTGTCATAATATAATAGAGACAGTAGATCTAGCTGGTCTGTCATAATATAATAGAGACAGAGACAGTAGATCTAGCTGGTCTGTCATATTATAATAGAGACAGTAGATCTAGCTGGTCTGTCATAATATAATAGAGACAGTAGATTTAGCTGGTCTGTCATAATATAATAGAGACAGTAGATCTAGCTGGTCTGTCATAATTTAATAGAGACAGTACATCTAGCTGGTCTGTCATAATATAATAGAGACAGTAGATCTAGCTGGTCTGTCATAATATAATAGAGACAGTAGATCTAGCTGGTCTGTCATAATATAATAGAGACAGTAGATCTAGCTGGTCTTCTCATAATATAATAGAGACAGTAGATTTAGCTGGTCTGTCATAATATAATAGAGACAGTAGATCTAGCTGGTCTGTCATAATATAATAGAGACAGTAGATCTAGCTGGTCTGTCATAATATAATAGAGACAGTAGATCTAGCTGGTCTGTCATAATACAATAGAGACAGTAGATCTAGCTGGTCTGTCATAATACAATAGAGACAGTAGATCTAGCTGGTCTGTCATAATATAATAGAGACATAGAGACACTAGATCTAGCTGGTCTGTCATAATATAATAGAGACAGTAGATCTAGCTGGTCTGTCATAATACAATAGAGACAGTAGATCTAGCTGGTCTGTCATAATACAATAGAGACAGTAGATCTAGCTGGTCTGTCATAATATAATAGAGACAGAGACAGTAGATTTAGCTGGTCTGTCATAATATAATAGAGACATAGAGACAGTAGATCTAGCTGGTCTGTCATAATATAATAGAGACAGTAGATCTGGCTGGTCCGTCATAATATAATAGAGACAGTCGATCTAGCTGGTCTGTCATAATATAATAGAGACAGAGACAGTAGATCCAGCTGGTCTGTCATATTATAATAGAGACAGTAGATCTAGCTGGTAGTCATAATATAATAGAGACAGTAGATGTAGCTGGTCTGTCATAATACAATAGACAGTAGATCGAGCTGGTAGTCATAATATAATAGAGACAGTAGATCTAGCTGGTCTGTCATATTATAATAGAGACAGTAGATCGAGCTGGTCTGTCATAGTACAACAGAGACAGTAGATCTAGCTGGTCTGACATATTATAATAGAGACAGTAGATCTAGCTGGTCTGTCATAATACAATAGAGACAGTAGATCTAGCTGGGCTGTCATAATATAATAGAGACAGTAGATCTAGCTGGTCTTTCATAATACAACAGATACAGTAGATCTAGCTGGTCTGTCATAATATAACAGAGACAGTAGATCTAGCTGGGCTGTCATAATATAATAGAGACAGTAGATCTAGCTGGTCTTTCATAATACAACAGATACAGTAGATCTAGCTGGTCTGTCATAATATAACAGAGACAGTAGATCTAGCTGGTATGTCATAATATAATAGAGACAGTAGATCTAGCTGGTCTGTCATATTATGATAGAGACAGTAGATCTAGCTGGTCTGTCATAATATAATAGAGACAGTAGATCTGGCTGGTCCGTCATAATATAATAGAGACAGTAGATCTAGCTGGTCTGTCATAATATAATAGAGACAGTAGATCTAGCTGGTCTGTCATAATATAATAGAGACAGAGACAGTAGATCTAGCTGGTCTGTCATATTATAATAGAGACAGTAGATCTAGCTGGTCTGTCATAATATAATAGAGACAGTAGATTTAGCTGGTCTGTCATAATATAATAGAGACAGTAGATCTAGCTGGTCTGTCATAATATAATAGAGACAGTACATCTAGCTGGTCTGTCATAATATAATAGAGACAGTAGATCTAGCTGGTCTGTCATAATATAATAGAGACAGTAGATCTAGCTGGTCTGTCATAATATAATAGAGACAGTAGATCTAGCTGGTCTTCTCATAATATAATAGAGACAGTAGATTTAGCTGGTCTGTCATAATATAATAGAGACAGTAGATCTAGCTGGTCTGTCATAATATAATAGAGACAGTAGATCTAGCTGGTCTGTCATAATATAATAGAGACAGTAGATCTAGCTGGTCTGTCATAATATAATAGAGACAGTAGATCTAGCTGGTCTGTCATAATACAATAGAGACAGTAGATCTAGCTGGTCTGTCATAATACAATAGAGACAGTAGATCTAGCTGGTCTGTCATAATATAATAGAGACATAGAGACAGTAGATCTAGCTGGTCTGTCATAATATAATAGAGACAGTAGATCTAGCTGGTCTGTCATAATACAATAGAGACAGTAGATCTAGCTGGTCTGTCATAATACAATAGAGACAGTAGATCTAGCTGGTCTGTCATAATATAATAGAGACATAGAGACAGTAGATCTAGCTGGTCTGTCATAATATAATAGAGACAGTAGATCTAGCTGGTCTGTCATAATACAATAGAGACAGTAGATCTAGCTGGTCTGTCATAATACAATAGAGACAGTAGATCTAGCTGGTCTGTCATAATACAATCGAGACAGTAGATCTAGCTGGTCTGTCATAATACAATAGAGACAGTAGATCTAGCTGGTCTGTCATAATACAACAGAGACAGTAGATCTAGCTGGTCTGTCATAATACAATCGAGACAGTAGATCTAGCTGGTCTGTCATAATACAATAGAGACAGTAGATCTAGCTGGTCTGTCATAATATAATAGTGACAGTAGATCAAGCTCGTCTGTCATAATACAATCGAGACAGTAGATCTAGCTGGTCTGTCATAATACAATCGAGACAGTAGATCTAGCTGGTCTGTCATAATACAATCGAGACAGTAGATCTAGCTGGAATGTCATAATATAATAGAGACAGTAGATCTAGCTGGTATGTCATATTATAATAGAGACAGAGACAGTAGATTTAGCTGGTCTGTCATAATATAATAGAGACATAGAGACAGTAGATCTAGCTGGTCTGTCATAATACAATAGAGACAGTAGATCTAGCTGGTCTGTCATAATATAATAGAGACAGTAGATCTAGCTGGTCTGTCATATTATGATAGAGACAGTAGATCTAGCTGGTCTCTCATAATATAATAGAAACAGTAAATCTAGTTGGTCTGTCATAATATAATAGAGAGAGTAGATCTAGCTGGTCTGTCATATTATGATAGAGACAGTAGATCTAGCTGGTCTGTCATGATATACTAGAAACAGTAGATCTAGCTGGTCTGTCATAATATAATAGTGACAGTAGATCAAGCTGGTCTGTCATAATACAATCGAGACAGTAGATCTAGCTGGTCTGTCATAATACAATCGAGACAGTAGATCTAGCTGGTCTGTCATAATACAATCGAGACAGAGACAGTAGATTTAGCTGGTCTGTCATAATATAATAGAGACATAGAGACAGTAGATCTAGCTGGTCTGTCATAATACAATAGAGACAGTAGATCTAGCTGGTATGTCATATTATAATAGAGACAGAGACAGTAGATTTAGCTGGTCTGTCATAATATAATAGAGACATAGAGACAGTAGATCTAGCTGGTCTGTCATAATACAATAGAGACAGTAGATCTAGCTGGTCTGTTATAATATAATAGAGACAGTAGATCTAGCTGGTCTGTCATATTATGATAGAGACAGTAGATCTAGCTGGTCTGTCATAATATAATAGAAACAGTAGATCTAGCTGGTCTGTCATAATATAATAGAGAGAGTAGATCTCGCTGGTCTGTCATAATATAATAGAGAGAGTAAATTTAGCTGGTCTGTCATATTATGATAGAGACAGTAGATGTAGCTGGTCTGTCATGATATAATAGAAACAGTAGATCTAGCTGGTCTGTCATAATATAATAGAGACAGTAGATCTAGCTGGTCTGTCATAATATAATAGAAACAGTAGATCCAGCTGGTCTGTCATAATATAATAGAGAGAGTAGATCTCGCTGGTCTGTCATAATATAATAGAGAGAGTAAATCTAGCTGGTCTGTCATAATATAATTGAGACAGTAGTTCTAGCTGGTCTGTCATAATACAATAGAGACAGTAGATCTAGCTGGTCTGTCATAATATAATAGTGACAGTAGATCAAGCTCGTCTGTCATAATACAATCGAGACAGTAGATCTAGCTGGTCTGTCATAATACAATCGAGACAGTAGATCTAGCTGGTCTGTCATAATACAATCGAGACAGTAGATCTAGCTGGAATGTCATAATATAATAGAGACAGTAGATCTAGCTGGTATGTCATATTATAATAGAGACAGAGACAGTAGATTTAGCTGGTCTGTCATAATATAATAGAGACATAGAGACAGTAGATCTAGCTGGTCTGTCATAATACAATAGAGACAGTAGATCTAGCTGGTCTGTCATAATATAATAGAGACAGTAGATCTAGCTGGTCTGTCATATTATGATAGAGACAGTAGATCTAGCTGGTCTCTCATAATATAATAGAAACAGTAAATCTAGTTGGTCTGTCATAATATAATAGAGAGAGTAGATCTAGCTGGTCTGTCATATTATGATAGAGACAGTAGATCTAGCTGGTCTGTCATGATATACTAGAAACAGTAGATCTAGCTGGTCTGTCATAATATAATAGAGACATAGAGACAGTAGATCTAGCTGGTCTGTCATAATACAATAGAGACAGTAGATCTAGCTGGTCTGTCATAATATAATAGAGACAGTAGATCTACCTGGTCTGTCATAATATAATAGAGACAGTAGATCTAGCTGGTCTGTCATAATATAATAGAGACAGTAGATCTAGCTGGTCTGTCATAATACAATAGAGACAGTAGATCTAGCTGGTCTGTCATAATACAATAGAGACAGTAGATCTAGCTGGTCTGTCATAATACAATCGAGACAGTAGATCTAGCTGGTCTGTCATAATACAATAGAGACAGTAGATCTAGCTGGTCTGTCATAATACAATAGAGACAGTAGATCTAGCTGGTCTGTCATAATACAATCGAGACAGTAGATCTAGCTGGTCTGTCATAATACAATAGAGACAGTAGATCTCGCTGGTCTGTCATAATATAATAGTGACAGTAGATCAAGCTGGTCTGTCATAATACAATCGAGACAGTAGATCTAGCTGGTCTGTCATAATACAATCGAGACAGTAGATCTAGCTGGTCTGTCATAATACAATCGAGACAGTAGATCTAGCTGGAATGTCATAATATAATAGAGACAGTAGATTTAGCTGGTATGTCATATTATAATAGAGACAGAGACAGTAGATTTAGCTGGTCTGTCATAATATAATAGAGACATAGAGACAGTAGATCTAGCTGGTCTGTCATAATACAATAGAGACAGTAGATCTAGCTGGTCTGTTATAATATAATAGAGACAGTAGATCTAGCTGGTCTGTCATATTATGATAGAGACAGTAGATCTAGCTGGTCTGTCATAATATAATAGAAACAGTAGATCTAGCTGGTCTGTCATAATATAATAGAGAGAGTAGATCTCGCTGGTCTGTCATAATATAATAGAGAGAGTAAATTTAGCTGGTCTGTCATATTATGATAGAGACAGTAGATGTAGCTGGTCTGTCATGATATAATAGAAACAGTAGATCTAGCTGGTCTGTCATAATATAATAGAGACATAGAGACAGTAGATCTAGCTGGTCTGTCATAATACAATAGAGACAGTAGATCTAGCTGGTCTGTCATAATATAATAGAGACAGTAGATCTACCTGGTCTGTCATAATATAATAGAGACAGTAGATCTAGCTGGTCTGTCATAATATAATAGAGACATTAGATCTAGCTGGTCTGTCATGATATAATAGAAACAGTAGATCTAGCTGGTCTGTCATAATATAATAGAGACAGTATATCCAGTTTGTCTGTCATAATATAATAGAGACAGTAGATCTGGCTGGTCCGTCATAATATAAAAGAGACAGTAGATCTAGCTGGTCTGTCATAATATAATAGAGACAGTAGATCTAGCTGGTCTGTCATAATATAATAGAGACAGAGACAGTAGATCTAGCTGGTCTGTCATATTATAATAGAGACAGTAGATCTAGCTGGTCTGTCATAATATAATAGAGACAGTAGATTTAGCTGGTCTGTCATAATATAATAGAGACAGTAGATCTAGCTGGTCTGTCATAATATAATAGAGACAGTACATCTAGCTGGTCTGTCATAATATAGTAGAGACAGTAGATCTAGCTGGTCTGTCATAATATAATAGAGACAGTAGATCTAGCTGGTCTGTCATAATATAATAGAGACAGTAGATCTAGCTGGTCTTCTCATAATATAATAGAGACAGTAGATTTAGCTGGTCTGTCATAATATAATAGAGACAGTAGATCTAGCTGGTCTGTCATAATATAATAGAGACAGTAGATCTAGCTGGTCTGTCATAATATAATAGAGACAGTAGATCTAGCTGGTCTGTCATAATATAATAGAGACAGTAGATCTAGCTGGTCTGTCATAATACAATAGAGACAGTAGATCTAGCTGGTCTGTCATAATACAATAGAGACAGTAGATCTAGCTGGTCTGTCATAATACAATCGAGACAGTAGATCTAGCTGGTCTGTCATAATACAATAGAGACAGTAGATCTAGCTGGTCTGTCATAATACAACAGAGACATTAGATCTAGCTGGTCTGTCATAGTACAATAGAGACAGTAGATCTCGCTGGTCTGTCATAATTCAATAGAGACAGTAGATCTAGCTGGTCTGTCATAATATAATAGTGACAGTAGATCAAGCTCGTCTGTCATAATACAATCGAGACAGTAGATCTAGCTGGTCTGTCATAATACAATCGAGACAGTAGATCTAGCTGGTCTGTCATAATACAATCGAGACAGTAGATCTAGCTGGAATGTCATAATATAATAGAGACAGTAGATCTAGCTGGTATGTCATATTATAATAGAGACAGAGACAGTAGATTTAGCTGGTCTGTCATAATATAATAGAGACATAGAGACAGTAGATCTAGCTGGTCTGTCATAATACAATAGAGACAGTAGATCTAGCTGGTCTGTCATAATATAATAGAGACAATAGATCTAGCTGGTCTGTCATATTATGATAGAGACAGTAGATCTAGCTGGTCTCTCATAATATAATAGAAACAGTAAATCTAGTTGGTCTGTCATAATATAATAGAGAGAGTAGATCTAGCTGGTCTGTCATATTATGATAGAGACAGTAGATCTAGCTGGTCTGTCATGATATACTAGAAACAGTAGATCTAGCTGGTCTGTCATAATATAATAGAGACATAGAGACAGTAGATCTAGCTGGTCTGTCATAATACAATAGAGACAGTAGATCTAGCTGGTCTGTCATAATATAATAGAGACAGTAGATCTACCTGGTCTGTCATAATATAATAGAGACAGTAGATCTAGTCATAATATAATAGAGATCTAGCTGGTCTGTCATAATATATAATAGATCTAGCTGGTCTGTCATAATATAATAGAGACAGTAGATCTAGCTGGTCTGTCATAATACAATAGAGACAGTAGATCTAGCTGGTCTGTCATAATACAATAGAGACAGTAGATCTAGCTGGTCTGTCATAATACAATCGAGACAGTAGATCTAGCTGGTCTGTCATAATACAATAGAGACAGTAGATCTAGCTGGTCTGTCATAATACAATAGAGACAGTAGATCTAGCTGGTCTGTCATAATACAATCGAGACAGTAGATCTAGCTGGTCTGTCATAATACAATAGAGACAGTAGATCTAGCTGGTCTGTCATAATATAATAGTGACAGTAGATCAAGCTGGTCTGTCATAATACAATCGAGACAGTAGATCTAGCTGGTCTGTCATAATACAATAGAGACAGTAGATCTAGCTGGTCTGTCATAATACAATAGAGACAGTAGATCTAGCTGGTCTGTCATAATACAATCGAGACAGTAGATCTAGCTGGTCTGTCATAATACAATAGAGACAGTAGATCTAGCTGGTCTGTCATAATACAACAGAGACAGTAGATCTAGCTGGTCTGTCATAATACAATCGAGACAGTAGATCTAGCTGGTCTGTCATAATACAATAGAGACAGTAGATCTAGCTGGTCTGTCATAATATAATAGTGACAGTAGATCAAGCTCGTCTGTCATAATACAATCGAGACAGTAGATCTAGCTGGTCTGTCATAATACAATCGAGACAGTAGATCTAGCTGGTCTGTCATAATAAAATCGAGACAGTAGATCTAGCTGGAATGTCATAATATAATAGAGACAGTAGATCTAGCTGGTATGTCATATTATAATAGAGACAGAGACAGTAGATTTAGCTGGTCTGTCATAATATAATAGAGACATAGAGACAGTAGATCTAGCTGGTCTGTCATAATACAATAGAGGCAGTAGATCTAGCTGGTCTGTCATAATATAATAGAGACAATAGATCTAGCTGGTCTGTCATATTATGATAGAGACAGTAGATCTAGCTGGTCTCTCATAATATAATAGAAACAGTAAATCTAGTTGGTCTGTCATAATATAATAGAGAGAGTAGATCTAGCTGGTCTGTCATATTATGATAGAGACAGTAGATCTAGCTGGTCTGTCATGATATACTAGAAACAGTAGATCTAGCTGGTCTGTCATAATATAATAGAGACATAGAGACAGTAGATCTAGCTGGTCTGTCATAATACAATAGAGACAGTAGATCTAGCTGATCTGTCATAATATAATAGAGACAGTAGATCTACCTGGTCTGTCATAATATAATAGAGACAGTAGATCTAGCTGGTCTGTCATAATATAATAGAGACATTAGATCTAGCTGGTCTGTCATAATATAATAGAGACAGTAGATCTAGCTGGTCTGTCATAATATAATAGAGACAGTAGATCTAGCTGGTCTGTCATAATACAATAGAGACAGTAGATCTAGCTGGTCTGTCATAATACAATAGAGACAGTAGATCTAGCAGAGATCTTTGTGGGCTATACTCGGCCTTGTCTCAGGATGGTAAGTTGGTGGTTGAAGATATCCCTCTAGTGGTGTGGGGGCTGTGCTTTGGCAAAGTGGGTGGGGTTATATCCTTCCTGTTTGGCCCTGTCCGGGGGTGTCCTCGGATGGGGCCACAGTGTCTCCTGACCCCTCCTGTCTCAGCCTCCAGTATTTATGCTGCAGTAGTTTATGTGTCGGGGCTAGGGTCAGTTTGTTATATCTGAGTACTTCTCCTGTCCTATTCGGTGTCCTGTGTGAATCTAAGTGTGCGTTCTCTAATTCTCTCCTTCTCTCTTTCTTTCTCTCTCTCGGAGGACCTGAGCCCTAGGACCATGCCCCAGGACTACCTGACATGATGACTCCTTGCTGTCCCCAGTCCACCTGGCCATGCTGCTGCTCCAGTTTCAACTGGCCTGGGCCCTAGGACCATGTCCCAGGACTACCTGACATGAGGACTCCTTGCTGTCCCCAGTCCACCTGGCCATGCTGCTGCTCCAGTTTCAACTGTTCTGCCTTACTATTATTCAACCATGCTGGTCATTTATGAACATTTGAACATCTTGGCCACGTTCTGTTATAATCTCCACCCGGCACAGCCAGAAGAGGACTGGCCACCCCACATATGCTCTCTCTAATTCTCTCTTTCTTTCTCTCTCTCGGAGGACCTGAGCCCTAGGACCGTGCCCCAGGACTACCTGACATGATGGCTCCTTGCTGTCCCCAGTCCACCTGACTGTGCTGCTGCTCCAGTTTCAACTGTTCTGCCTTATTATTATTCGACCATGCTGGTCATTTATGAACATTTGAACATCTTGGTCATGTTCTGTTATAATCTCTACCCGGCACAGCCAGAAGAGGACTGGCCACCCCACATAGCCCGGTTCCTCTCTAGGTTTCTTCCTAGGTTTTGGCCTTTCTAGGGAGTTTTTCCTAGCCACCGTGCTTTTACACCTGCATTGTTTGCTGTTTGGGGTTTTAGGCTGGGTTTCTGTACAGCACTTTGAGATATCAGCTGATGTACGAAGGGCTATATAAATACATTTGATTTGATTTGATTTGATTTGATCTAGCTGGTCTGTCATAATATAATAGCGACAGTAGATCTAACTGGTCTGTCATAATACAATTGAGACAGTAGTTCTAGCTGGTCTGTCATGATATAATAGAGACAGTAGATCGAGCTGGTCTGTCATATTATGATAGAGACAGTAGATCTAGCTGGTCTGTCATGATATAATAGAAACAGTAGATCTCGCTGGTCTGTCATAATATAATAGAGAGAGTAAATCTAGCTGGTCTGTCATAATATAATAGAGACATTAGATCTAGCTGGTCTGTCATAATATGATAGAGACAGTAGATCTAGCTGGTCTGTCATAATATAATAGAGACAGTAGATCTAGCTGGTCTGTCATATTATGATAGAGACAGTAGATCTAGCTGGTCTGTCATAATATCATAGAAACAGTAGATCTGGCTGGTCTGTCATAATATAATAGAGAGAGTAGATCTCGCTGGTCTGTCATAATATAATAGAGAGAGTAGATCTAGCTGGTCTGTCATAATACAATCGAGACAGTAGATCTAGCTGGTCTGTCATAATATAATAGAAACAGTAGATCTAGCTGGTCTGTCATAATATAATAGAGAGAGTAGATCTCGCTGGTCTGTCATAATATAATAGAGAGAGTAGATCTAGCTGGTCTGTCATAATACAATCGAGACAGTAGATCTAGCTGGTCTGTCATAATACAATAGAAACAGTAGATCTAGCTGGTCTGTCATAATATAATAGAGAGAGTAGATCTCGCTGGTCTGTCATAATATAATAGAGAGAGTAAATCTAGCTGGTCTGTCATATTATGATAGAGACAGTAGATCTAGCTGGTCTGTCAAGATATAATAGAAACAGTAGATCTAGCTGGTCTGTCATAATATAATAGAGACATAGAGACAGTAGATCTAGCTGGTCTGTCATAATACAATAGAGACAGTAGATCTAGCTGGTCTGTCATAATATAATAGAGACAGTAGATCTACCTGGTCTGTCATAATATAATAGAGACAGTAGATCTAGCTGGTCTGTCATAATATAATAGAGACAGTAGATCTAGCTGGTCTGTCATAATATAATAGAGAGAGTAGATCTCGCTGGTCTGTCATAATATAATAGAGAGTGTAAATCTAGCTGGTCTGTCATAATACAATTGAGACAGTAGTTCTAGCTGGTCTGTCATGATATAATAGAGACAGTAGATCAAGCTGGTCTGTCATATTATGATAGAGACAGTAGATCTAGCTGGTCTGTCATGATATAATAGAAACAGTAGATCTCGCTGGTCTGTCATAATATAATAGAGAGAGTAAATCTAGCTGGTCTGTCATAATATAATAGAGACATTAGATCTAGCTGGTCTGTCATAATATGATAGAGACAGTAGATCTAGCTGGTCTGTCATAATATAATAGAGACAGTAGATCTACCTGGTCTGTCATAATATAATAGAGACAGTAGATCTAGCTGGTCTGTCATAATATAATAGAGACATTAGATCTAGCTGGTCTGTCATAATATAATAGAGACAGTAGATCTAGCTGGTCTGTCATAATATAATAGAGACAGTAGATCTAGCTGGTCTGTCATAATATAATAGAGAGAGTAGATCTCTCTGGTCTGTCATAATATAATAGAGAGAGTAAATCTAGCTGGTCTGTCATAATACAATTGAGACAGTAGTTCTAGCTGGTCTGTCATGATATAATAGAGACAGTAGATCGAGCTGGTCTGTCATATTATGATAGAGACAGTAGATCTAGCTGGTCTGTCATGATATAATAGAAACAGTAGATCTCGCTGGTCTGTCATAATATAATAGAGAGAGTAAATCTAGCTGGTCTGTCATAATATAATAGAGACATTAGATCTAGCTGGTCTGTCATAATACAATCGAGACAGTAGATCTAGCTGGTCTGTCATAATACAATCGAGACAGTAGATCTAGCTGGTCTGTCATAATACAATCGAGACAGTAGATCTAGCAGGTCTGTCATAATACAATCGAGTCAGTAGATCTAGCTGGAATGTCATAATATAATAGAGACAGTAGATCTAGCTGGTATGTCATATTATAATAGAGACAGTAGATTTAGCTGGTCTGTCATAATATAATAGAGACATAGAGACAGTAGATCTAGCTGGTCTGTCATAATACAATAGAGACAGTAGATCTAGCTGGTCTGTCATAATATAATAGAGACATTAGATCTAGCAGGTCTGTCATAATACAATCGAGACAGTAGATCTAGCTGGTATGTCATATTATAATAGAGACAGTAGATCTAGCTGGTCTGTCATAATATAATAGAGACAGTAGATTTAGCTGGTCTGTCATAATACAATAGAGACAGTAGAACTAGCTGGTCTGTCATAATACAATCAAAACAGTAGATCTAGCTGGTCTGTCATAATACAATAGAGACAGTAGATCTAGCTGGTCTGTCATAATATAATAGTGACAGTAGATCAAGCTGGTCTGTCATAATACAATCGAGACAGTAGATCTAGCTGGTCTGTCATAATACAATCGAGACAGTAGATCTAGCTGGTCTGTCATAATACAATCGAGACAGTAGATCTAGCTGGAATGTCATAATATAATAGAGACAGTAGATCTAGCTGGTATGTCATATTATAATAGAGATAGAGACAGTAGATTTAGCTGGTCTGTCATAATATAATAGAGACATAGAGACAGTAGATCTAGCTGGTCTGTCATAATACAATAGAGACAGTAGATCTAACTGGTCTGTCATAATATAATAGAGACAGTAGATCTAGCTGGTCTGTCATATTATGATAGAGACAGTAGATCTAGCTGGTCTGTCATAATATAATAGAAACAGTAGATCTAGCTGGTCTGTCATAATATAATAGAGAGAGTAGATCTCGCTGGTCTGTCATAATATAATAGAGAGAGTAAATCTAGCTGGTCTGTCATATTATGATAGAGACAGTAGATCTAGCTGGTCTGTCATGATATAATAGAAACAGTAGATCTAGCTGGTCTGTCATAATATAATAGAGACATAGAGACAGTAGATCTAGCTGGTCTGTCATAATACAAAAGAGACAGTAGATCTAGCTGGTCTGTCATAATATAATAGAGACAGTAGATCTACCTGGTCTGTCATAATATAATAGAGACAGTAGATCTAGCTGGTCTGTCATAATATAATAGAGACATTAGATCTAGCTGGTCTGTCATAATATAATAGAGACAGTAGATCTATCTGGTCTGTCATAATACAATAGAGACAGTAGATCTAGCTGGTCTGTCATAATATAATAGTGACAGTAGATCAAGCTGGTCTGTCATAATACAATCGAGACAGTAGATCTAGCTGGTCTGTCATAATACAATCGAGACAGTAGATCTAGCTGGTCTGTCATAATACAATCGAGACAGTAGATCTAGCTGGAATGTCATAATATAATAGAGACAGTATATCTAGCTGGTATGTCATATTATAATAGAGATAGAGACAGTAGATTTAGCTGGTCTGTCATAATATAATAGAGACATAGAGACAGTAGATCTAGCTGGTCTGTCATAATACAATAGAGACAGTAGATCTAGCTGGTCTGTCATAATATAATAGAGACAGTAGATCTAGCTGGTCTGTCATATTATGATAGAGACAGTAGATCTAGCTGGTCGGTCATAATATAATAGAAACAGTAGATCTAGCTGGTCTGTCATAATATAATAGAGAGAGTAGATCTCGCTGGTCTGTCATAATATAATAGAGAGAGTAAATCTAGCTGGTCTGTCATATTATGATAGAGACAGTAGATCTAGCTGGTCTGTCATGATATAATAGAAACAGTAGATCTAGCTGGTCTGTCATAATATAATAGAGACATAGAGACAGTAGATCTAGCTGGTCTGTCATAATACAACAGAGACAGTAGATCTAGCTGGTCTGTCATAATATAATAGAGACAGTAGATCTACCTGGTCTGTCATAATATAATAGAGACAGTAGATCTAGCTGGTCTGTCATAATATAATAGAGACATTAGATCTAGCTGGTCTGTCATAATATAATAGAGACAGTAGATCTAGCTGGTCTGTCATAATATAATAGAGAGAGTAGATCTCGCTGGTCTGTCATAATATAATAGAGAGAGTAAATCTAGCTGGTCTGTCATAATACAATTGAGACAGTAGTTCTAGCTGGTCTGTCATGATATAATAGAGACAGTAGATCGAGCTGGTCTGTCATATTATGATAGAGACAGTAGATCTAGCTGGTCTGTCATGATATAATAGAAACAGTAGATCTCGCTGGTCTGTCATAATATAATAGAGAGAGTAAATCTAGCTGGTCTGTCATAATATAATAGAGACATTAGATCTAGCTGGTCTGTCATAATATGATAGAGACAGTAGATCTAGCTGGTCTGTCATAATATAATAGAGACAGTAGATCTAGCTAGTCTGTCATATTATGATAGAGACAGTAGATCTAGCTGGTCTGTCATAATATAATAGAAACAGTAAATCTAGCTGGTCTGTCATAATATAATAGAGACAGTAGATCTAGCTGGTCTGTCATAATATAATAGAGACAGAGACAGTAGATCTAGCTGGTCTGTCATAATATAATAGAGAGAGTAGATCTAGCTGGTCTGTCATAATACAATCGAGACAGTAGATCTAGCTGGTCTGTCATAATATAATAGAAACAGTAGATCTAGCTGGTCTGTCATAATATAATAGAGACAGTAGATCTAGCTGGTCTGTCATAATATAATAGAGACAGTAGATCTGGCTGGTCTGTCATAATACAATAGAGACATTAGATCAAGCTGGTCTGTCATAATACAATCTAGACAGTAGATCTCGCTGCTGTCATAATATAATAGAGAGAGTAGATCTAGCTGGTCTGTCATAATACAATTGAGACAGTAGATCTAGCTGGTCTGTCAAAATATAATAGAGGCAGTAGATCTAGCTGGTCTGTCATAATACAATCGAGACAGTAGATCTAGCTGGTCTGTCATAATATAATAGAGGCAGTAGATCTAGCTTGTCTGTCATAATACAATCGAGACAGTAGATCTAGCTGGTCTGTCATAATATAATAGAGACAGTAGATCTGGCTGGTCTGTCATAATACAATAGAGACATTAGATCAAGCTGGTCTGTCATAATACAATCTAGACAGTAGATCTCGCTGGTCTGTCATAATATAATAAAGAGAGTAGATCTAGCTGGTCTGTCATAATACAATCGAGACAGTAGATCTAGCTGGTCTGTCATAATACAATTGAGACAGTAGATCTAGCTGGTCTGTCAAAATATAATAGAGGCAGTAGATCTAGCTGGTCTGTCATAATACAATCGAGACAGTAGATCTAGCTGGTCTGTCAAAATATAATAGAGACAGTAGATCTGGCTGGTCTGTCATAATACAATAGAGACAGTAGATCAAGCTGGTCTGTCATAATACAATCGAGACAGTAGATCTAGCTGGTCTGTCATAATACAACCGAGACAGTAGATCAAGCTGGTATGTCATAATATAATAGAGACAGTAGATCTAGCTGGAATGTCATAATATAATAGAGACAGTAGATCTAGCTGGTATGTCATATTATAATAGAGACAGTAGATTTAGCTGGTCTGTCATAATATAATAGAGACATAGAGACAGTAGATCTAGCTGGTCTGTCATAATACAATAGAGACAGTAGATCTAGCTGGTCTGTCATAATATAATAGAGACATTAGATCTAGCTGGTCTGTCATAATATAATAGAGACAGTAGATCTAGCTGGTCTGTCATAATATAATAGAGACAGTAGATCTAGCTGGTCTGTCATATTATGATAGAGACAGTAGATCTAGCTGGTCTGTCATAATATAATAGAAACAGTAGATCTAGCTGGTCTGTCATAATATAATAGAGAGAGTAGATCTCGCTGGTCTGTCATAATATAATAGAGAGAGTAAATCTAGCTGGTCTGTCATAATACAATTGAGACAGTAGTTCTAGCTGGTCTGTCATAATATAATAGAGACAGTAGATTGAGCTGGTCTGTCATATTATGATAGAGACAGTAGATCTAGCTGGTCTGTCATGATATAATAGAAACAGTAGATCTAGCTGGTATGTCATAATATAATAGAGACAGTATATCCAGTTTGTCTGTCATAATATAATAGAGACAGTAGATCTGGCTGGTCCGTCATAATATAATAGAGACAGTAGATCTAGCTGGTCTGTCATAATATAATAGAGACAGTAGATCTAGCTGGTCTGTCATAATATAATAGAGACAGAGACAGTAGATCTAGCTGGTCTGTCATATTATAATAGAGACAGTAGATCTAGCTGGTCTGTCATAATATAATAGAGACAGTAGATTTAGCTGGTCTGTCATAATATAATAGAGACAGTAGATCTAGCTGGTCTGTCATAATATAATAGAGACAGTAGATCTAGCTGGTCTGTCATAATATAATAGAGACAGTAGATCTAGCTGGTCTGTCATAATATAATAGAGACAGTAGATCTAGCTGGTCTGTCATAATACAATAGAGACAGTAGATCTAGCTGGTCTGTCATAATACAATCGAGACAGTAGATCTAGCTGGTCTGTCATAATACAATAGAGACAGTAGATCTAGCTGGTCTGTCATAATATAATAGTGACAGTAGATCAAGCTGGTCTGTCATAATACAATCGAGACAGTAGATCTAGCTGGTCTTTCATAATACAATCGAGACAGTAGATCTAGCTGGTCTGTCATAATACAATCGAGACAGTAGATCTAGCTGGAATGTCATAATATAATAGAGACAGTAGATCTAGCTGGTATGTCATATTATAATAGAGACATAGAGACAGTAGATTTAGCTGGTCTGTCATAATATAATAGAGACATAGAGACAGTAGATCTAGCTGGTCTGTCATATTATGATAGAGACAGTAGATCTAGCTGGTCTGTCATAATATAATAGAAACAGTAGATCTAGCTGGTCTGTCATAATATAATAGAAACAGTAGATCTAGCTGGTCTGTCATAATATAATAGAGAGAGTAGATCTCGCTGGTCTGTCATAATATAATAGAGAGAGTGGATCTAGCTGGTCTGTCATAATACAATCGAGACAGTAGATCTAGCTGGTCTGTCATAATACAATCGAGACAGTAGATCTAGCTGGTCTGTCATAATATAATAGAGACAGTAGATCTAGCTGGTCTGTCATAATATAATAGAGACATTAGATCTAGCAGGTCCGTCATAATATAATAGAGACAGTAGATCTGGCTGGTCCGTCATAATATAATAGAGACAGTCGATCTAGATGGTCTGTCATAATATAATAGAGACAGAGACAGTAGATCCAGCTGGTCTGTCATATTATAATAGAGACAGTAGATCTAGCTGGTAGTGATAATATAATAGAGACAGTAGATGTAGCTGGTCTGTCATATAATAATAGAGACAGTAGATCGAGCTGGTCTGTCATAGTACAACAGAGACAGTATATCTAGCTGGTCTGACATATTATAATAGAGACAGTAGATCTAGCTGGTCTGTCATAATACAATAGAGACAGTAGATCTAGCTGGGCTGTCATAATATAATAGAGACAGTAGATCTAGCTGGTCTGTCATAATACAACAGAGACAGTAGATCTAGCTGGTCTGTCATATTATAATAGAGACAGTAGATCTAGCTGGTCTGTCATAATACAATAGAGACAGTAGATCTAGCTGGTCGGTCATGATATAATAGAGACAGTAGATCTAGCTGGTCTGTCATAATATAATAGAGAGAGTAGATCTAGCAGGTCTGTCATAATATAATAGAGACAGTAGATCTGGCTGGTCCGTCATAATATAATAGAGACAGTAGATCTGGCTGGTCCGTCATAATATAATAGAGACAGAGACAGTAGATCCAGCTGGTCTGTCATATTATAATAGAGACAGTAGATCTAGCTGGTAGTCATAATATAATAGAGACAGTAGATGTAGCTGGTCTGTCATAACACAATAGACAGTAGATCGAGCTGGTAGTCATAATACAATCGAGACAATAGATCAAGCTGGTCTGTCACAATATAATAGAGACAGTAGATCTGGCTGGTCTGTCATAATACAATAGAGACAGTAGATCAAGCTGGTCTGTCATAATACAATCGAGACAGTAGATCTAGCTGGTATGTCATAATATAATAGAGACAGTAGATCTAGCTGGTATGTCATAATATAATAGAGACAGAGACAGTAGATCCAGCTGGTCTGTCATATTATAATAGAGACAGTAGATCTAGCTGGTAGTCATAATATAATAGAGACAGTAGATGTAGCTGGTCTGACATATTATAATAGAGACAGTAGATCTAGCTGGTCTGTCTTAATACAATAGAGACAGTAGATCTAGCTGGGCTGTCATAATATAATAGAGACAGTAGATCTAGCTGGTCTGTCATAATACAACAGAGACAGTAGATCTAGCTGGTCTGTCATATTATAATAGAGACAGTAGATCTAGCTGGTCTGTCATAATACAATAGAGACAGTAGATCTAGCTGGTCGGTCATGATATAATAGAGACAGTAGATCTCGCTGGTCTGTCATAATATAATAGAGAGAGTAGATCTAGCTGGTCTGTCATAATACAATAGAGACAGTAGATCTAGCTGGTCTGTCATAATACAATCGAGACAGTAGATCTAGCTGGTCTGTCATAATATAATAGAGGCAGTAGATCTAGCTGGTCTGTCATAATACAATCGAGACAGTAGATCTAGCTGGTCTGTCATAATATAATAGAGACAGTAGATCTGGCTGGTCTGTCATAATACAATAGAGACAGTAGATCAAGCTGGTCTGTCATAATACAATCGAGACAGTAGATCAAGCTGGTCTGTCATAATATAATAGAGACAGTAGATCTAGCTGGTCTGTCATATTATAATAGAGACAGTAGATCTAGCTGGTCTGTCATAATACAATAGAGACAGTAGATCTAGCTGGTCGGTCATGATATAATAGAGACAGTAGATCTCGCTGGTCTGTCATAATATAATAGAGAGAGTAGATCTAGCTGGTCTGTCATAATACAATAGAGACAGTAGATCTAGCTGGTCTGTCATAATACAATCGAGACAGTAGATCTAGCTGGTCTGACATAATATAATAGAGGCAGTAGATCTAGCTGGTCTGTCATAATACAATCGAGACAGTAGATCTGGCTGGTCTGTCATAATACAATAGAGACAGTAGATCAAGCTGGTCTGTCATAATACAATCGAGACAGTAGATCTAGCTGGTCTGTCATAATACAATCGAGACAGTAGATCAAGCTGGTCTGTCATAATATAATAGAGACAGTAGATCTAGCTGGAATGTCATAATATAATAGAGACAGTAGATCTAGCTGGTCTGTCATAATATAATAGAGACTGTAGATTTAGCTGGTCTGTCATAATACAATAGAGACAGTAGAACTAGCTGGTCTGTCATAATACAATCGAGACAGTAGATCTAGCTGGTCTGTCATAATACAATAGAGACAGTAGATCTAGCTGGTCTGTCATAATATAATAGTGACAGTAGATCAAGCTGGTCTGTCATAATACAATCGAGACAGTAGATCTAGCTGGTCTGTCATAATACAATCGAGACAGTAGATCTAGCTGGTCTGTCATAATACAATCGAGACAGTAGATCTAGCTGGAATGTCATAATATAATAGAGACAGTAGATCTAGCTGGTATGTCATATTATAATAGAGACATAGAGACAGTAGATTTAGCTGGTCTGTCATAATATAATAGAGACATAGAGACAGTAGATCTAGCTGGTCTGTCATAATACAATAGAGACAGTAGATCTAGCTGGTCTGTCATAATATAATAGAGACAGTAGATCTAGCTGGTCTGTCATATTATGATAGAGACAGTAGATCTAGCTGGTCTGTCATAATATAATAGAGACAGTAGATCTAGCTGGTCTGTCATAATATAATAGAGACAGTAGATCTAGCTGGTCTGCCATATTATGATAGAGACAGTAGATCTAGCTGGTCTGTCATAATATAATAGAAACAGTAGATCTAGCTGGTCTGTCATAATATAATAGAGAGAGTAGATCTCGCTGGTCTGTCATAATATAATAGAGAGAGTAAATCTAGCTGGTCTGTCATATTATGATAGAGACAGTAGATCTAGCTGGTCTGTCATGATATAATAGAAACAGTAGATCTAGCTGGTCTGTCATAATATAATAGAGACAGTAGATCTCGCTGGTCTGTCATAATATAATAGAGAGAGTAAATCTAGCTGGTCTGTCATATTATGATAGAGACAGTAGATCTACCTGGTCTGTCATAATATAATAGAGACAGTAGATCTAGCTGGTCTGTCATAATATAATAGAGACATTCGATCTAGCTGGTCTGTCATAATATAATAGAGACAGTAGATCTAGCTGGTCTGTCATAATATAATAGAGACAGTAGATCTAGCTGGTCTGTCATAATATAATAGAGAGAGTAGATCTCGCTGGTCTGTCATAATATAATAGAGAGAGTAAATCTAGCTGGTCTGTCATAATACAATTGAGACAGTAGTTCTAGCTGGTCTGTCATGATATAATAGAGACAGTAGATCGAGCTGGTCTGTCATATTATGATAGAGACAGTAGATCTAGCTGGTCTGTCATGATATAATAGAAACAGTAGATCTCGCTGGTCTGTCATAATATAATAGAGAGAGTAAATCTAGCTGGTCTGTCATAATATAATACAGACATTAGATCTAGCTGGTCTGTCATAATATGATAGAGACAGTAGATCTAGCTGGTCTGTCATAATATAATAGAGACAGTAGATCTAGCTGGTCTGTCATATTATGATAGAGAGAGTAGATCTAGCTGGTCTGTCATAATATAATAGAAACAGTAAATCTAGCTGGTCTGTCATATAATAGAGACAGTAGATCTAGCTGGTCTGTCATAATATAATAGAGACAGAGACAGTAGATCTGGCTGGTCTGTCATAATACAATAGAGACAGTAGATCAAGCTGGTCTGTCATAATACAATCGAGACAGTAGATCAAGCTGGTCTGTCATAATATAATAGAGACAGTAGATCTAGCTGGTCTGTCATATTATAATAGAGACAGTAGATCTAGCTGGTCTGTCATAATACAATAGAGACAGTAGATCTAGCTGGTCGGTCATGATATAATAGAGACAGTAGATCTCGCTGGTCTGTCATAATATAATAGAGAGAGTAGATCTAGCTGGTCTGTCATAATACAATAGAGACAGTAGATCTAGCTGGTCTGTCATAATACAATCGAGACAGTAGATCTAGCTGGTCTGTCATAATATAATAGAGGCAGTAGATCTAGCTGGTCTGTCATAATACAATCGAGACAGTAGATCTGGCTGGTCTGTCATAATACAATAGAGACAGTAGATCAAGCTGGTCTGTCATAATACAATCGAGACAGTAGATCTAGCTGGTCTGTCATAATACAATCGAGACAGTAGATCAAGCTGGTCTGTCATAATATAATAGAGACAGTAGATCTAGCTGGAATGTCATAATATAATAGAGACAGTAGATCTAGCTGGTATGTCATATTATAATAGAGACATAGAGACAGTAGATTTAGCTGGTCTGTCATAATATAATAGAGACATAGAGACAGTAGATCTAGCTGGTCTGTCATAATACAATAGAGACAGTAGATCTAGCTGGTCTGTCATAATATAATAGAGACAGTAGATCTAGCTGGTCTGTCATATTATGATAGAGACAGTAGATCTAGCTGGTCTGTCATAATATAATAGAGACAGTAGATCTAGCTGGTCTGTCATAATATAATAGAGACAGTAGATCTAGCTGGTCTGTCATATTATGATAGAGACAGTAGATCTAGCTGGTCTGTCATAATATAATAGAAACAGTAGATCTAGCTGGTCTGTCATAATATAATAGAGAGAGTAGATCTCGCTGGTCTGTCATAATATAATAGAGAGAGTAAATCTAGCTGGTCTGTCATATTATGATAGAGACAGTAGATCTAGCTGGTCTGTCATGATATAATAGAAACAGTAGATCTAGCTGGTCTGTCATAATATAATAGAGACAGTAGATCTCGCTGGTCTGTCATAATATAATAGAGAGTAAATCTAGCTGGTCTGTCATATTATGATAGAGACAGTAGATCTACCTGGTCTGTCATAATATAATAGAGACAGTAGATCTAGCTGGTCTGTCATAATATAATAGAGACATTCGATCTAGCTGGTCTGTCATAATATAATAGAGACAGTAGATCTAGCTGGTCTGTCATAATATAATAGAGACAGTAGATCTAGCTGGTCTGTCATAATATAATAGAGAGAGTAGATCTCGCTGGTCTGTCATAATATAATAGAGAGAGTAAATCTAGCTGGTCTGTCATAATACAATTGAGACAGTAGTTCTAGCTGGTCTGTCATGATATAATAGAGACAGTAGATCGAGCTGGTCTGTCATATTATGATAGAGACAGTAGATCTAGCTGGTCTGTCATGATATAATAGAAACAGTAGATCTCGCTGGTCTGTCATAATATAATAGAGAGAGTAAATCTAGCTGGTCTGTCATAATATAATACAGACATTAGATCTAGCTGGTCTGTCATAATATGATAGAGACAGTAGATCTAGCTGGTCTGTCATAATATAATAGAGACAGTAGATCTAGCTGGTCTGTCATATTATGATAGAGAGAGTAGATCTAGCTGGTCTGTCATAATATAATAGAAACAGTAAATCTAGCTGGTCTGTCATATAATAGAGACAGTAGATCTAGCTGGTCTGTCATAATATAATAGAGACAGAGACAGTAGATCTGGCTGGTCTGTCATAATACAATAGAGACAGTAGATCAAGCTGGTCTGTCATAATACAATCGAGACAGTAGATCAAGCTGGTCTGTCATAATATAATAGAGACAGTAGATCTAGCTGGTCTGTCATATTATAATAGAGACAGTAGATCTAGCTGGTCTGTCATAATACAATAGAGACAGTAGATCTAGCTGGTCGGTCATGATATAATAGAGACAGTAGATCTCGCTGGTCTGTCATAATATAATAGAGAGAGTAGATCTAGCTGGTCTGTCATAATACAATAGAGACAGTAGATCTAGCTGGTCTGTCATAATACAATCGAGACAGTAGATCTAGCTGGTCTGTCATAATACAATCGAGACAGTAGATCTAGCTGGAATGTCATAATATAATAGAGACAGTAGATCTAGCTGGTATGTCATATTATAATAGAGACATAGAGACAGTAGATTTAGCTGGTCTGTCATAATATAATAGAGACATAGAGACAGTAGATGTAGCTGGTCTGTCATAATACAATAGAGACAGTAGATCTAGCTGGTCTGTCATAATATAATAGAGACAGTAGATCTAGCTGGTCTGTCATATTATGATAGAGACAGTAGATCTAGCTGGTCTGTCATAATATAATAGAGACAGTAGATCTAGCTGGTCTGTCATAATATAATAGAGACAGTAGATCTAGCTGGTCTGTCATATTATGATAGAGACAGTAGATCTAGCTGGTCTGTCATAATATAATAGAAACAGTAGATCTAGCTGGTCTGTCATAATATAATAGAGAGAGTAGATCTCGCTGGTCTGTCATAATATAATAGAGAGAGTAAATTTTGCTGGTCTGTCATATTATGATAGAGACAGTAGATCTAGCTGGTCTGTCATGATATAATAGAAACAGTAGATCTAGCTGGTCTGTCATAATATAATAGAGACAGTAGATCTCGCTGGTCTGTCATAATATAATAGAGACAGTAGATCTAGCTGGTCTGTCATAATATAATAGAGACAGAGACAGTAGATCTGGCTGGTCTGTCATAATACAATAGAGACAGTAGATCAAGCTGGTCTGTCATAATACAATCGAGACAGTAGATCAAGCTGGTCTGTCATAATATAATAGAGACAGTAGATCTAGCTGGAATGTCATAATATAATAGAGACAGTAGATCTAGCTGGTCTGTCATAATATAATAGAGACAGTAGATTTAGCTGGTCTGTCATAATACAATAGAGACAGTAGAACTAGCTGGTCTGTCATAATACAATAGAGACAGTAGATCTAGCTGGTCGGTCATGATATAATAGAGACAGTAGATCTCGCTGGTCTGTCATAATATAATAGAGAGTAGATCTAGCTGGTCTGTCATAATACAATAGAGACAGTAGATCTAGCTGGTCTGTCATAATACAATCGAGACAGTAGATCTAGCTGGTCTGTCATAATATAATAGAGGCAGTAGATCTAGCTGGTCTGTCATAATACAATCGAGACAGTAGATCTGGCTGGTCTGTCATAATACAATAGAGACAGTAGATCAAGCTGGTCTGTCATAATACAATCGAGACAGTAGATCTAGCTGGTCTGTCATAATACAATCGAGACAGTAGATCAAGCTGGTCTGTCATAATATAATAGAGACAGTAGATCTAGCTGGAATGTCATAATATAATAGAGACAGTAGATCTAGCTGGTCTGTCATAATATAATAGAGACAGTAGATTTAGCTGGTCTGTCATAATACAATAGAGACAGTAGAACTAGCTGGTCTGTCATAATACAATCGAGACAGTAGATCTAGCTGGTCTGTCATAATACAATAGAGACAGTAGATCTAGCTGGTCTGTCATAATATAATAGTGACAGTAGATCAAGCTGGTCTGTCATAATACAATCGAGACAGTAGATCTAGCTGGTCTGTCATAATACAATCGAGACAGTAGATCTAGCTGGTCTGTCATAATACAATCGAGACAGTAGATCTAGCTGGAATGTCATAATATAATAGAGACAGTAGATCTAGCTGGTATGTCATATTATAATAGAGACATAGAGACAGTAGATTTAGCTGGTCTGTCATAATATAATAGAGACATAGAGACAGTAGATCTAGCTGGTCTGTCATAATACAATAGAGACAGTAGATCTAGCTGGTCTGTCATAATATAATAGAGACAGTAGATCTAGCTGGTCTGTCATATTATGATAGAGACAGTAGATCTAGCTGGTCTGTCATAATATAATAGAGACAGTAGATCTAGCTGGTCTGTCATAATATAATAGAGACAGTAGATCTAGCTGGTCTGTCATATTATGATAGAGACAGTAGATCTAGCTGGTCTGTCATAATATAATAGAAACAGTAGATCTCGCTGGTCTGTCATAATATAATAGAGAGAGTAAATCTAGCTGGTCTGTCATATTATGATAGAGACAGTAGATCTAGCTGGTCTGTCATGATATAATAGAAACAGTAGATCTAGCTGGTCTGTCATAATATAATAGAGACAGTAGATCTCGCTGGTCTGTCATAATATAATAGAGAGAGTAAATCTAGCTGGTCTGTCATATTATGATAGAGACAGTAGATCTACCTGGTCTGTCATAATATAATAGAGACAGTAGATCTAGCTGGTCTGTCATAATATAATAGAGACATTCGATCTAGCTGGTCTGTCATAATATAATAGAGACAGTAGATCTAGCTGGTCTGTCATAATATAATAGAGACAGTAGATCTAGCTGGTCTGTCATAATATAATAGAGAGAGTAGATCTCGCTGGTCTGTCGTAATATAATAGAGAGTAAATCTAGCTGGTCTGTCATAATACAATTGAGACAGTAGTTCTAGCTGGTCTGTCATGATATAATAGAGACAGTAGATCGAGCTGGTCTGTCATATTATGATAGAGACAGTAGATCTAGCTGGTCTGTCATGATATAATAGAAACAGTAGATCTCGCTGGTCTGTCATAATATAATAGAGAGAGTAAATCTAGCTGGTCTGTCATAATATAATACAGACATTAGATCTAGCTGGTCTGTCATAATATGATAGAGACAGTAGATCTAGCTGGTCTGTCATAATATAATAGAGACAGTAGATCTAGCTGGTCTGTCATATTATGATAGAGACAGTAGATCTAGCTGGTCTGTCATAATATAATAGAAACAGTAAATCTAGCTGGTCTGTCATATAATAGAGACAGTAGATCTAGCTGGTCTGTCATAATATAATAGAGACAGAGACAGTAGATCTAGCTGGTCTGTCATAATATAATAGAGAGAGTAGATCTAGCTGGTCTGTCATAATACAATCGAGACAGTAGATCTAGCTGGTCTGTCATAATATAATAGAAACAGTAGATCTAGCTGGTCTGTCATAATATAATAGAGAGAGTAGATCTCGCTAGTCTGTCATAATATATTAGAGAGAGTAGATCTAGCTGGTCTGTCATAATACAATCGAGACAGTAGATCTAGCTGGTCTGTCATAATACAATAGAGACAGTAGATCAAGCTGGTCTGTCATAATACAATCTAGACAGTAGATCTAGCTGGTTTGTCATAATATAATAGAGACAGTAGATCTGGCTGATTTGTCATAATACAATAGAGACAGTAGATCAAGCTGGTCTGTCATAATACAATCGAGACAGTAGATCTAGCTGGTCTGTCATAATACAATCGAGACAGTAGATCAAGCTGGTCTGTCATAATATAATAGAGACAGTAGATCTAGCTGGAATGTCATAATATAATAGAGACAGTAGATCTAGCTGGTCTGTCATAATATAATAGAGACAGTAGATTTAGCTGGTCTGTCATAATATAATAGTGACAGTAGATCAAGCTGGTCTGTCATAATACAATCGAGACAGTAGATCTAGCTGGTCTGTCATAATACAATCGAGACAGTAGATCTAGCTGGTCTGTCATAATATAATAGAGACAGTAGATCTAGCTGGTCTGTCATAATATAATAGAGAGAGTAGATCTCGCTGGTCTGTCATAATATAATAGAGAGAGTAAATCTAGCTGGTCTGTCATAATACAATTGAGACAGTAGTTCTAGCTGGTCTATCATGATATAATAGAGACAGTAGATCGAGCTGGTCTGTCATATTATGATAGAGACAGTAGATCTAGCTGGTCTGTCATAATATAATAGAGACAGTAGATCTAGCTGGTCTGTCATATTATGATAGAGACAGTAGATCTAGCTGGTCTGTCATAATATAATAGAAACAGTAGATCTAGCTGGTCTGTCATAATATAATAGAGACAGTAGATCTAGCTGGTCTGTCATAATATAATAGAGACAGTAGATCTAGCTGGTCTGTCATATTATGATAGAGACAGTAGATCTAGCTGGTCTGTCATAATATAATAGAAACAGTAGATCTAGCTGGTCTGTCATAATATAATAGAGAGAGTAGATCTCGCTGGTCTGTCATAATATAATAGAGAGAGTAGATCTAGCTGGTCTGTCATAATACAATCGAGACAGTAGATCTAGCTGGTCTGTCATAATACAATCGAGACAGTAGATCTAGCTGGTCTGTCATAATACAATCGAGACAGTAGATCTAGCTGGTCTGTCATAATATAATAGAGGCAGTAGATCTAGCTGGTCTGTCATAATACAATCGAGACAGTAGATCTAGCTGGTCTGTCATAATATAATAGAGACAGTAGATCAAGCTGGTCTGTCATAATACAATCGAGACAGTAGATCTAGCTGGTTTGTCATAATATAATAGAGACAGTAGATCTGGCTGGTCTGTCATAATACAATAGAGACAGTAGATCAAGCTGGTCTGTCATAATATAATCGAGACAGTAGATCTAGCTGGTCTGTCATAATACAATCGAGACAGTAGATCAAGCTGGTCTGTCATAATATAATAGAGACAGTAGATTTAGCTGGTCTGTCATAATATAATAGAGACAGTAGATCTAGTTGTTCTGTCATAATATAATAGAGACAGTAGATCTAGCTGGTCTGTCATAATACAATCGAGACAGTAGATCTAGCTGGTCTGACATATTATAAAAGAGACAGTAGATCTAGCTGGTCTGTAATAATATAATAGAGACAGAGACAGTAGATCTAGCTGGTCTGTCATAATACAATAGAGACAGTAGATCTAGCTGGTCTGTCATAATATAATAGAGACAGTAGATCTAGCTGGTCTGTCATAATACAATAGAGACAGTAGATCTAGCTGGTCTGTCATAATACAATCGAGACAGTAGATCTAGCTGGTCTGTCATAATACAATAGAGAAAGTAGATCTAGCTGGTCTGTCATAATATAATAGTGACAGTAGATCTAGCTGGTCTGTAATAATATAATAGAGACAGTAGATCTAGCTGGTCTGTCATAATATGATAGAGACAGCAGATCTAGCTGGTCTGTCATAATACAATCGAGACAGTAGATCAAGCTGGTCTGTCATAATATAATAGAGACAGTAGATCTGGCTGGTCTGTCATAATACAATAGAGACAGTAGATCAAGCTGGTCTGTCATAATACAATCGAGACAGTAGATCTAGCTGGTCTGTCATAATACAATCGAGACAGTAGATCTAGCTGGTCTGTCATAATACAATAGAGACAGTAGATCTAGCTGGGCTGTCATAATATAATAGAGACAGTAGATCTAGCTGGTCTGTCATAATACAACAGAGACAGTAGATCTAGCTGGTCTGTCATATTATAATAGAGACAGTAGATCTAGCTGGTCTGTCATAATACAATAGAGACAGTAGATCTAGCTGGTCGGTCATGATATAATAGAGACAGTAGATCTAGCTGGTCTGTCATAATATAATAGAGATAGTAGATCTAGCAGGTCTGTCATAATATAATAGAGACAGTAGATCTGGCTGGTCCATCATAATATAATAGAGACAGTAGATCTAGCTGGTCTGTCATAATATAATAGAGACAGAGACAGTAGATCTAGCTGGTCTGTCATATTATAATAGAGACAGTAGATCTAGCTGGTCTGTCATAATATAATAGAGACAGTAGATCTAGCTGGTACGTCATAATATAATAGAGACAGTAGATCAAGCTGGTCTGTCATAATTACAATAGAGACAGTAGATCTAGCTGGTCTGTCATAATATAATAGAGACAGTATATCTAGCTGGTCTGTCATAATATAATAGAGACAGTAGATCTGGCTGGTCCGTCGTGGTTCTGTAGCTCAGTTGGTAGAGCATGGCGCTTGTAACGCCAGGGTAGTGGGTTCGATTCCCGGGACCACCCATACGTAGAATGTATGCACACATGACTGTAAGTCGCTTTGGATAAAAGCGTCTGCGAAATGGCATATATTATTATTATTATTATATTATAGATCAAGCTGGTCTGTCATAATACAATCGAGACAGTAGATCTAGCTGGTATGTCATAATATAATAGAGACAGTAGATCTAGCTGGTATGTCATAATATAATAGAGACAGTAGGTCTAGCTGGTCTGTCATAATATAATAGAGACAGTAGATCTGGCTGGTCTGTCATAATACAATAGAGACAGGAGATCAAGCTGGTCTGTCATAATACAATCGAGACAGTAGATCTAGCTGGTCTGTCATAATACAACAGAGACAGTAGATCTAGCTGGTCTGTCATATTATAATAGAGACAGTAGATCTAGCTGGTCTGTCATAATATAATAGAGACAGAGACAGTAGATCTAGCTGGTCTGTCATATTATAATAGAGACAGTAGATCTAGCTGGAATGTCATAATATAATAGAGACAGTAGATCTAGCTGGTATGTCATATTATAATAGAGACATAGAGACAGTAGATTTAGCTGGTCTATCATAATATAATAGAGACATAGAGACAGTAGATCTAGCTGGTCTGTCATAATACAATAGAGAGAGTAGATCTAGCTGGTCTGTCATAATATAATAGAGACAGTAGATGTACCTGGTCTGTCATAATATAATAGAGACAGTAGATCTAGCTGGTCGGTCATGATATAATAGAGACAGTAGATCTGGCTGGTCCGTCATAATATAATAGAGACAGTAGATCGAGCTGGTAGTCATAATATAATAGAGACAGTAGATCTAGCTGGTCTGTCATATAATAATAGAGACAGTAGATCGAGCTGGTCTGTCATAGTACAACAGAGACAGTAGATCTAGCTGGTCTGTCATAATACAATAGAGCCAGTAGATCTAGCTGGTCTGTCATGATATAATAGAGACAGTAGATCTAGCTGGTCTGTCATAATATAATAGAGAGAGTAGATCTAGCAGGTCCGTCATAATATAATAGAGACAGTAGATCTGGCTGGTCCGTCATAATATAATAGAGACAGTAGATCTAGCTGGTCTGTCATAATATAATAGAGACAGAGACAGTAGATCTAGCTGGTCTGTCATATTATAATAGAGACAGTAGATCTAGCTGGTCTGTCATAATATAATAGAGACAGTAGATCTAGCTGGTCTGTCATAATATAATAGAGACAGTAGATCTAGCTGGTCTGTCATATTAAAATAGAGACAGTAGATCTAGCTGGTCTGTCATAATACAATAGAGCCAGTAGATCTAGCTGGTCTGTCATGATATAATAGAGACAGTAGATCTAGCTGGTCTGTCATAATATAATAGAGAGAGTAGATCTAGCAGGTCCGTCATAATATAATAGAGACAGTAGATCTGGCTGGTCCGTCATAATATAATAGAGACAGTAGATCTAGCTGGTCTGTCATAATATAATAGAGACAGAGACAGTAGATCTAGCTGGTCTGTCATATTATAATAGAGACAGTAGATCTAGCTGGTCTGTCATAATATAATAGAGACAGTAGATCTAGCTGGTACGTCATAATATAATAGAGACAGTAGATTTAGCTGGTCTGTCATAATATAATAGAGACAGTAGATCTAGCTGGAATGTCATAATATAATAGAGACAGTAGATCTAGCTGGTATGTCATATTATAATAGAGACATAGAGACAGTAGATTTAGCTGGTCTATCATAATATAATAGAGACATAGAGACAGTAGATCTAGCTGGTCTGTCATAATACAATAGAGAGAGTAGATCTAGTTGGTCTGTCATAATATAATAGAGACAGTAGATCCAGCTGGTCTGTCATATTATAATAGAGACAGTAGATTGAGCTGGTAGTCATAATATAATAGAGACAGTAGATCTAGCTGGTCTGTCATATAATAATAGAGACAGTAGATCGAGCTGGTCTGTCGTAGTACAACAGAGACAGTAGATCTAGCTGGTCTGACATATTATAATAGAGACAGTAGATCTAGCTGGTCTGTCATAATACAATAGAGACAGTAGATCTAGCTGGGCTGTCATAATATAATAGAGACAGTAGATCTAGCTGGTCTGTCATAATATAATAGAGACAGTAGATCTAGCTGGTCTGTCATATTAAAATAGAGACAGTAGATCTAGCTGGTCTGTCATAATACAATAGAGCCAGTAGATCTAGCTGGTCTGTCATGATATAATAGAGACAGTAGATCTAGCTGGTCTGTCATAATATAATAGAGAGAGTAGATCTAGCAGGTCCGTCATAATATAATAGAGACAGTAGATCTGGCTGGTCCGTCATAATATAATAGAGACAGTAGATCTAGCTGGTCTGTCATAATATAATAGAGACAGAGACAGTAGATCTAGCTGGTCTGTCATATTATAATAGAGACAGTAGATCTAGCCTGTCTGTCATAATATAATAGAGACAGTAGATCTAGCTGGTACGTCATAATATAATAGAGACAGTAGATTTAGCTGGTCTGTCATAATATAATAGAGACAGTAGATCTAGCTGGAATGTCATAATATAATAGAGACAGTAGATCTAGCTGGTATGTCATATTATAATAGAGACATAGAGACAGTAGATTTAGCTGGTCTATCATAATATAATAGAGACATAGAGACAGTAGATCTAGCTGGTCTGTCATAATACAATAGAGAGTAGATCTAGTTGGTCTGTCATAATATAATAGAGACAGTAGATCCAGCTGGTCTGTCATATTATAATAGAGACAGTAGATCGAGCTGGTAGTCATAATATAATAGAGACAGAAGATCTAGCTGGTCTGTCATATAATAATAGAGACAGTAGATCGAGCTGGTCTGTCGTAGTACAACAGAGACAGTAGATCTAGCTGGTCTGACATATTATAATAGAGACAGTAGATCTAGCTGGTCTGTCATAATACAATAGAGACAGTAGATCTAGCTGGGCTGTCATAATATAATAGAGACAGTAGATCTAGCTGGTCTGTCATAATATAATAGAGACAGTAGATCTAGCTGGTCTGTCATATTAAAATAGAGACAGTAGATCTAGCTGGTCTGTCATAATACAATAGAGCCAGTAGATCTAGCTGGTCTGTCATGATATAATAGAGACAGTAGATCTAGCTGGTCTGTCATAATATAATAGAGAGAGTAGATCTAGCAGGTCCGTCATAATATAATAGAGACAGTAGATCTAGCTGGTCTGTCATAATACAATAGAGACAGTAGATCTAGCTGGGCTGTCATAATATAATAGAGACAGTAGATCTAGCTGGTCTGTCATAATATAATAGAGACAGTAGATCTAGCTGGTCTGTCATATTAAAATAGAGACAGTAGATCTAGCTGGTCTGTCATAATACAATAGAGCCAGTAGATCTAGCTGGTCTGTCATGATATAATAGAGACAGTAGATCTAGCTGGTCTGTCATAATATAATAGAGAGAGTAGATCTAGCAGGTCCGTCATAATATAATAGAGACAGTAGATCTGGCTGGTCCGTCATAATATAATAGAGACAGTAGATCTAGCTGGTCTGTCATAATATAATAGAGACAGAGACAGTAGATCTAGCTGGTCTGTCATATTATAATAGAGACAGTAGATCTAGCTGGTCTGTCATAATATAATAGAGACAGTAGATCTAGCTGGTACGTCATAATATAATAGAGACAGTAGATTTAGCTGGTCTGTCATAATATAATAGAGACAGTAGATCTAGCTGGAATGTCATAATATAATAGAGACAGTAGATCTAGCTGGTATGTCATATTATAATAGAGACATAGAGACAGTAGATTTAGCTGGTCTATCATAATATAATAGAGACATAGAGACAGTAGATCTAGCTGGTCTGTCATAATACAATAGAGAGAGTAGATCTAGTTGGTCTGTCATAATATAATAGAGACAGTAGATCCAGCTGGTCTGTCATATTATAATAGAGACAGTAGATCGAGCTGGTAGTCATAATATAATAGAGACAGTAGATCTAGCTGGTCTGTCATATAATAATAGAGACAGTAGATCGAGCTGGTCTGTCGTAGTACAACAGAGACAGTAGATCTAGCTGGTCTGACATATTATAATAGAGACAGTAGATCTAGCTGGTCTGTCATAATACAATAGAGACAGTAGATCTAGCTGGGCTGTCATAATATAATAGAGACAGTAGATCTAGCTGGTCTGTCATAATATAATAGAGACAGTAGATCTAGCTGGTCTGTCATATTAAAATAGAGACAGTAGATCTAGCTGGTCTGTCATAATACAATAGAGCCAGTAGATCTAGCTGGTCTGTCATGATATAATAGAGACAGTAGATCTAGCTGGTCTGTCATAATATAATAGAGAGTAGATCTAGCAGGTCCGTCATAATATAATAGAGACAGTAGATCTGGCTGGTCCGTCATAATATAATAGAGACAGTAGATCTAGCTGGTCTGTCATAATATAATAGAGACAGAGACAGTAGATCTAGCTGGTCTGTCATATTATAATAGAGACAGTAGATCTAGCTGGTCTGTCATAATATAATAGAGACAGTAGATCTAGCTGGTACGTCATAATATAATAGAGACAGTAGATTTAGCTGGTCTGTCATAATAAAATAGAGACAGTAGATCTAGTTGTTCTGTCATAATATAATAGAGACAGTAGATCTAGCTGGTCTGTCATAATACAATCGAGACAGTAGATCTAGCTGGTCTGTCATATTATAATAGAGACAGTAGATCTAGCTGGTCTGTCATAATATAATAGAGACAGTAGATCTAGCTGGTACGTCATAATATAATAGAGACAGTAGATTTAGCTGGTCTGTCATAATATAATAGAGACAGTAGATCTAGCTGGAATGTCATAATATAATAGAGACAGTAGATCTAGCTGGTATGTCATATTATAATAGAGACATAGAGACAGTAGATTTAGCTGGTCTATCATAATATAATAGAGACATAGAGACAGTAGATCTAGCTGGTCTGTCATAATACAATAGAGAGAGTAGATCTAGTTGGTCTGTCATAATATAATAGAGACAGTAGATCCAGCTGGTCTGTCATATTATAATAGAGACAGTAGATCGAGCTGGTAGTCATAATATAATAGAGACAGTAGATCTAGCTGGTCTGTCATATAATAATAGAGACAGTAGATCGAGCTGGTCTGTCGTAGTACAACAGAGACAGTAGATCTAGCTGGTCTGACATATTATAATAGAGACAGTAGATCTAGCTGGTCTGTCATAATACAATAGAGACAGTAGATCTAGCTGGGCTGTCATAATATAATAGAGACAGTAGATCTAGCTGGTCTGTCATAATATAATAGAGACAGTAGATCTAGCTGGCCTGTCATATTAAAATAGAGACAGTAGATCTAGCTGGTCTGTCATAATACAATAGAGCCAGTAGATCTAGCTGGTCTGTCATGATATAATAGAGACAGTAGATCTAGCTGGTCTGTCATAATATAATAGAGAGAGTAGATCTAGCAGGTCCGTCATAATATAATAGAGACAGTAGATCTGGCTGGTCCGTCATAATATAATAGAGACAGTAGATCTAGCTGGTCTGTCATAATATAATAGAGACAGAGACAGTAGATCTAGCTGGTCTGTCATATTATAATAGAGACAGTAGATCTAGCTGGTCTGTCATAATATAATAGAGACAGTAGATCTAGCTGGTACGTCATAATATAATAGAGACAGTAGATTTAGCTGGTCTGTCATAATAAAATAGAGACAGTAGATCTAGTTGTTCTGTCATAATATAATAGAGACAGTAGATCTAGCTGGTCTGTCATAATACAATCGAGACAGTAGATCTAGCTGGTCTGACATATTATAATAGAGACAGTAGATCTAGCTGGTCTGTCATAATATAATAGAGACAGAGACAGTAGATCTAGCTGGTCTGTCATATTATAATAGAGACAGTAGATCTAGCTGGTCTGTCATAATATAATAGAGACAGTAGATCTAGCTGGTACGTCATAATATAATAGAGACAGTAGATTTAGCTGGTCTGTCATAATATAATAGAGACAGTAGATCTAGCTGTTCTGTCATAATATAATACAGACAGTAGATCTAGCTGGTCTGTCATAATACAATAGAGACAGTAGATCTAGCTGGTCTGTCATAATATAATAGAGACAGTAGATCTAGCTGGTCTGTCACACTACAATAGAGACAGTAGATCTAGCTGGTCTGTCATAATACAATCGAGACAGTAGATCTAGCTGGTCTGTCATAATACAATAGAGAAAGTAGATCTAGCTGGTCTATCATAATATAATAGTGACAGTAGATCTAGCTGGTCTGTAATAATATAATAGAGACAGTAGATCTAGCTGGTCTGTCATAATATAATAGAGACAGCAGATCTAGCTGGTCTGTCATAATACAATCGAGACAGTAGATCAAGCTGGTCTGTCATAATATAATAGAGACAGTAGATCTGGCTGGTCTGTCATAATACAATAGAGACAGTAGATCAAGCTGGTCTGTCATAATACAATCGAGACAGTAGATCTAGCTGGTCTGTCATAATACAATCGAGACAGTAGATCTAGCTGGTCTGTCATAATATAATAGAGACAGTAGATCTAGCTGGAATGTCATAATATAATAGAGACAGTAGATCTAGCTGGTATGTCATATTATAATAGAGACATAGAGACAGTAGATTTAGCTGGTCTGTCATAATATAATACAGACATAGAGACAGTAGATCTAGCTGGTCTGTCATAATACAATAGAGACAGTAGATCTAGCTGGTCTGTCATAATACAATAGAGACAGTAGATCTAGCTGGTCTGTCATAATACAATAGAGACAGTAGATCTAGCTGGTCTGTCATAAAATAATAGAGACAGTAGATCTAGCTGGAATGTCATAATATAATAGAGACAGTAGATCGAGCTGGTATGTCATATTATAATAGAGACAGTAGATCGAGCTGGTCTGTCATAATAAAATAGAGACAGTAGATGTAGCTGGTCTGTCATAATACAATAGAGACAGTAGATCTAGCTGGTCTGTCATAATATAATAGAGACAGTAGATCTAGCTGGTCTGTCATAATATAATAGAGATAGTAGATCTAGCAGGTCCGTCATAATATAATAGAAACAGAGACAGTAGATCCAGCTGGTCTGTCATATTATAATAGAGACAGTAGATCTAGCTGGTAGTCATAATATAATAGAGACAGTAGATGTAGCTGGTCTGTCATAACACAATAGACAGTAGATCGAGCTGGTAGTCATAATACAATCGAGACAGTAGATCAAGCTGGTCTGTCAGAATACAATCGAGACAGTAGATCTAGCTGGTCTGTCATAATACAATCGAGACAGTAGATCTAGCTGGTCTGTCATAATATAATAGAGACAGTAGATCTAGCTGGAATGTCATAATATAATAGAGACAGTAGATCTAGCTAGTATGTCATATTATAATAGAGACATAGAGACAGTAGATTTAGCTGGTCTGTCATAATATAATAGAGACATAGAGACAGTAGATCTAGCTGGTCTGTCATAATACAATAGAGACAGTAGATCTAGCTGGTCTGTCATAATATAATAGAGACAGTAGATCTACCTGGTCTGTCATAATATAATAGAGACAGTAGATCTAGCTGGTCTGTCATAATATAATAGAGACATTAGATCTAGCAGGTCCGTCATAATATAATAGAGACAGTAGATCTGGCTGGTCCGTCATAATATAATAGAGACAGTCGATCTAGCTGGTCTGTCATAATATAATAGAGACAGAGACAGTAGATCCAGCTGGTCTGTCATATTATAATAGAGACAGTAGATCTAGCTGGTAGTCATAATATAATAGAGACAGTAGATGTAGCTGGTCTGTCATATAATAATAGAGACAGTAGATCGAGCTGGTCTGTCATAGTACAACAGAGAGTAGATCTAGCTGGTCTGACATATTATAATAGAGACAGTAGATCTAGCTGGTCTGTCATAATACAATAGAGACAGTAGATCTAGCTGGAATGTCATAATATAATAGAGACAGTAGATCGAGCTGGTATGTCATATTATAATAGAGACAGTAGATCGAGCTGGTCTGTCATAATAAAATAGAGACAGTAGATGTAGCTGGTCTGTCATAATACAATAGAGACAGTAGATCTAGCTGGTCTGTCATAATATAATAGAGATAGTAGATCTAGCAGGTCCGTCATAATATAATAGAAACAGAGACAGTAGATCCAGCTGGTCTGTCATATTATAATAGAGACAGTAGATCTAGCTGGTAGTCATAATATAATAGAGACAGTAGATGTAGCTGGTCTGTCATAACACAATAGACAGTAGATCGAGCTGGTAGTCATAATACAATCGAGACAATAGATCAAGCTGGTCTGTCACAATATAATAGAGACAGTAGATCTGGCTGGTCTGTCATAATACAATAGAGACAGTAGATCAAGCTGGTCTGTCAGAATACAATCGAGACAGTAGATCTAGTTGTTCTGTCATAATATAATAGAGACAGTAGATCTAGCTGGTCTGTCATAATACAATCGAGACAGTAGATCTAGCTGGTCTGACATATTATAATAGAGACAGTAGATCTAGCTGGTCTGTCATAATATAATAGAGACAGAGACAGTAGATCTAGCTGGTCTGTCATATTATAATAGAGACAGTAGATCTAGCTGGTCTGTCATAATATAATAGAGACAGTAGATCTAGCTGGTACGTCATAATATAATAGAGACAGTAGATTTAGCTGGTCTGTCATAATATAATAGAGACAGTAGATCTAGCTGTTCTGTCATAATATAATACAGACAGTAGATCTAGCTGGTCTGTCATAATACAATAGAGACAGTAGATCTAGCTGGTCTGTCATAATATAATAGAGACAGTAGATCTAGCTGGTCTGTCATAATACAATAGAGATAGTAGATCTAGCTGGTCTGTCATAATACAATCGAGACAGTAGATCTAGCTGGTCTGTCATAATACAATAGAGAAAGTAGATCTAGCTGGTCTATCATAATATAATAGTGACAGTAGATCTAGCTGGTCTGTAATAATATAATAGAGACAGTAGATCTAGCTGGTCTGTCATAATATAATAGAGACAGCAGATCTAGCTGGTCTGTCATAATACAATCGAGACAGTAGATCAAGCTGGTCTGTCATAATATAATAGAGACAGTAGATCTGGCTGGTCTGTCATAATACAATAGAGACAGTAGATCAAGCTGGTCTGTCATAATACAATCGAGACAGTAGATCTAGCTGGTCTGTCATAATACAATCGAGACAGTAGATCTAGCTGGTCTGTCATAATATAATAGAGACAGTAGATCTAGCTGGTCTGTCATAATATAATAGAGATAGTAGATCTAGCAGGTCCGTCATAATATAATAGAAACAGAGACAGTAGATCCAGCTGGTCTGTCATATTATAATAGAGACAGTAGATCTAGCTGGTAGTCATAATATAATAGAGACAGTAGATGTAGCTGGTCTGTCATAATACAATAGAGACAGTAGATCTAGCTGGTCTGTCATAATATAATAGAGACAGTAGATCTAGCTGGTCTGTCATAATATAATAGAGATAGTAGATCTAGCAGGTCCGTCATAATATAATAGAAACAGAGACAGTAGATCCAGCTGGTCTGTCATATTATAATAGAGACAGTAGATCTAGCTGGTAGTCATAATATAATAGAGACAGTAGATGTAGCTGGTCTGTCATAACACAATAGACAGTAGATCGAGCTGGTAGTCATAATACAATCGAGACAGTAGATCAAGCTGGTCTGTCAGAATACAATCGAGACAGTAGATCTAGCTGGTCTGTCATAATACAATCGAGACAGTAGATCTAGCTGGTCTGTCATAATATAATAGAGACAGTAGATCTAGCTGGAATGTCATAATATAATAGAGACAGTAGATCTAGCTAGTATGTCATATTATAATAGAGACATAGAGACAGTAGATTTAGCTGGTCTGTCATAATATAATAGAGACATAGAGACAGTAGATCTAGCTGGTCTGTCATAATACAATAGAGACAGTAGATCTAGCTGGTCTGTCATAATATAATAGAGACAGTAGATCTACCTGGTCTGTCATAATATAATAGAGACAGTAGATCTAGCTGGTCTGTCATAATATAATAGAGACATTAGATCTAGCAGGTCCGTCATAATATAATAGAGACAGTAGATCTGGCTGGTCCGTCATAATATAATAGAGACAGTCGATCTAGCTGGTCTGTCATAATATAATAGAGACAGAGACAGTAGATCCAGCTGGTCTGTCATATTATAATAGAGACAGTAGATCTAGCTGGTAGTCATAATATAATAGAGACAGTAGATGTAGCTGGTCTGTCATATAATAATAGAGACAGTAGATCGAGCTGGTCTGTCATAGTACAACAGAGAGTAGATCTAGCTGGTCTGACATATTATAATAGAGACAGTAGATCTAGCTGGTCTGTCATAATATAATAGAGACAGAGACAGTAGATCTAGCTGGTCTGTCATATTATAATAGAGACAGTAGATCTAGCTGGTCTGTCATAATACAATAGAGACAGTAGATCTAGCTGGAATGTCATAATATAATAGAGACAGTAGATCGAGCTGGTATGTCATATTATAATAGAGACAGTAGATCGAGCTGGTCTGTCATAATAAAATAGAGACAGTAGATGTAGCTGGTCTGTCATAATACAATAGAGACAGTAGATCTAGCTGGTCTGTCATAATATAATAGAGATAGTAGATCTAGCAGGTCCGTCATAATATAATAGAAACAGAGACAGTAGATCCAGCTGGTCTGTCATATTATAATAGAGACAGTAGATCTAGCTGGTAGTCATAATATAATAGAGACAGTAGATGTAGCTGGTCTGTCATAACACAATAGACAGTAGATCGAGCTGGTAGTCATAATACAATCGAGACAATAGATCAAGCTGGTCTGTCACAATATAATAGAGACAGTAGATCTGGCTGGTCTGTCATAATACAATAGAGACAGTAGATCAAGCTGGTCTGTCAGAATACAATCGAGACAGTAGATCTAGTTGTTCTGTCATAATATAATAGAGACAGTAGATCTAGCTGGTCTGTCATAATACAATCGAGACAGTAGATCTAGCTGGTCTGACATATTATAATAGAGACAGTAGATCTAGCTGGTCTGTCATAATATAATAGAGACAGAGACAGTAGATCTAGCTGGTCTGTCATATTATAATAGAGACAGTAGATCTAGCTGGTCTGTCATAATATAATAGAGACAGTAGATCTAGCTGGTACGTCATAATATAATAGAGACAGTAGATTTAGCTGGTCTGTCATAATATAATAGAGACAGTAGATCTAGCTGTTCTGTCATAATATAATACAGACAGTAGATCTAGCTGGTCTGTCATAATACAATAGAGACAGTAGATCTAGCTGGTCTGTCATAATATAATAGAGACAGTAGATCTAGCTGGTCTGTCATAATACAATAGAGATAGTAGATCTAGCTGGTCTGTCATAATACAATCGAGACAGTAGATCTAGCTGGTCTGTCATAATACAATAGAGAAAGTAGATCTAGCTGGTCTATCATAATATAATAGTGACAGTAGATCTAGCTGGTCTGTAATAATATAATAGAGACAGTAGATCTAGCTGGTCTGTCATAATATAATAGAGACAGCAGATCTAGCTGGTCTGTCATAATACAATCGAGACAGTAGATCAAGCTGGTCTGTCATAATATAATAGAGACAGTAGATCTGGCTGGTCTGTCATAATACAATAGAGACAGTAGATCAAGCTGGTCTGTCATAATACAATCGAGACAGTAGATCTAGCTGGTCTGTCATAATACAATCGAGACAGTAGATCTAGCTGGTCTGTCATAATATAATAGAGACAGTAGATCTAGCTGGTCTGTCATAATATAATAGAGATAGTAGATCTAGCAGGTCCGTCATAATATAATAGAAACAGAGACAGTAGATCCAGCTGGTCTGTCATATTATAATAGAGACAGTAGATCTAGCTGGTAGTCATAATATAATAGAGACAGTAGATGTAGCTGGTCTGTCATAACACAATAGACAGTAGATCGAGCTGGTAGTCATAATACAATCGAGACAATAGATCAAGCTGGTCTGTCACAATATAATAGAGACAGTAGATCTGGCTGGTCTGTCATAATACAATAGAGACAGTAGATCAAGCTGGTCTGTCAGAATACAATCGAGACAGTAGATCTAGTTGTTCTGTCATAATATAATAGAGACAGTAGATCTAGCTGGTCTGTCATAATACAATCGAGACAGTAGATCTAGCTGGTCTGACATATTATAATAGAGACAGTAGATCTAGCTGGTCTGTCATAATATAATAGAGACAGAGACAGTAGATCTAGCTGGTCTGTCATATTATAATAGAGACAGTAGATCTAGCTGGTCTGTCATAATATAATAGAGACAGTAGATCTAGCTGGTACGTCATAATATAATAGAGACAGTAGATTTAGCTGGTCTGTCATAATATAATAGAGACAGTAGATCTAGCTGTTCTGTCATAATATAATAGAGACAGTAGATCTAGCTGGTCTGTCATAATACAATAGAGACAGTAGATCTAGCTGGTCTGTCATAATATAATAGAGACAGTAGATCTAGCTGGTCTGTCATAATACAATAGAGATAGTAGATCTAGCTGGTCTGTCATAATACAATAGAGACAGTAGATCTAGCTGGTCTGTCATAATACAATAGTGACAGTAGATCTAGCTGGTCTGTAATAATATAATAGAGACAGTAGATCTAGCTGGTCTGTCATAATATAATAGAGACAGCAGATCTAGCTGGTCTGTCATAATACAATCGAGACAGTAGATCAAGCTGGTCTGTCATAATATAATAGAGACAGTAGATCTGGCTGGTCTGTCATAATACAATAGAGACAGTAGATCAAGCTGGTCTGTCATAATACAATCGAGACAGTAGATCTAGCTGGTCTGTCATAATACAATCGAGACAGTAGATCTAGCTGGTCTGTCATAATATAATAGAGACAGTAGATCTAGCTGGAATGTCATAATATAATAGAGACAGTAGATCTAGCTGGTATGTCATATTATAATAGAGACATAGAGACAGTAGATTTAGCTGGTCTGTCATAATATAATACAGACATAGAGACAGTAGATCTAGCTGGTCTGTCATAATACAATAGAGACAGTAGATCTAGCTGGTCTGTCATAATACAATAGAGACAGTAGATCTACCTGGTCTGTCATAATACAATAGAGACAGTAGATCTAGCTGGTCTGTCATAATATAATAGAGACAGTAGATCTAGCTGGAATGTCATAATATAATAGAGACAGTAGATCGAGCTGGTATGTCATATTATAATAGAGACAGTAGATCGAGCTGGTCTGTCATAATAAAATAGAGACAGTAGATGTAGCTGGTCTGTCATAATACAATAGAGACAGTAGATCTAGCTGGTCTGTCATAATATAATAGAGACAGTAGATCTAGCTGGTCTGTCATAATATAATAGAGATAGTAGATCTAGCAGGTCCGTCATAATATAATAGAAACAGAGACAGTAGATCCAGCTGGTCTGTCATATTATAATAGAGACAGTAGATCTAGCTGGTAGTCATAATATAATAGAGACAGTAGATGTAGCTGGTCTGTCATAACACAATAGACAGTAGATCGAGCTGGTAGTCATAATACAATCGAGACAGTAGATCAAGCTGGTCTGTCAGAATACAATCGAGACAGTAGATCTAGCTGGTCTGTCATAATACAATCGAGACAGTAGATCTAGCTGGTCTGTCATAATATAATAGAGACAGTAGATCTAGCTGGAATGTCATAATATAATAGAGACAGTAGATCTAGCTAGTATGTCATATTATAATAGAGACATAGAGACAGTAGATTTAGCTGGTCTGTCATAATATAATAGAGACATAGAGACAGTAGATCTAGCTGGTCTGTCATAATACAATAGAGACAGTAGATCTAGCTGGTCTGTCATAATATAATAGAGACAGTAGATCTACCTGGTCTGTCATAATATAATAGAGACAGTAGATCTAGCTGGTCTGTCATAATATAATAGAGACATTAGATCTAGCAGGTCCGTCATAATATAATAGAGACAGTAGATCTGGCTGGTCCGTCATAATATAATAGAGACAGTCGATCTAGCTGGTCTGTCATAATATATAATAGAGACAGAGACAGTAGATCCAGCTGGTCTGTCATATTATAATAGAGACAGTAGATCTAGCTGGTAGTCATAATATAATAGAGACAGTAGATGTAGCTGGTCTGTCATATAATAATAGAGACAGTAGATCGAGCTGGTCTGTCATAGTACAACAGAGAGTAGATCTAGCTGGTCTGACATATTATAATAGAGACAGTAGATCTAGCTGGTCTGTCATAATACAATAGAGACAGTAGATCTAGCTGGAATGTCATAATATAATAGAGACAGTAGATCGAGCTGGTATGTCATATTATAATAGAGACAGTAGATCGAGCTGGTCTGTCATAATAAAATAGAGACAGTAGATGTAGCTGGTCTGTCATAATACAATAGAGACAGTAGATCTAGCTGGTCTGTCATAATATAATAGAGACAGTAGATCTAGCTGGTCTGTCATAATATAATAGAGATAGTAGATCTAGCAGGTCCGTCATAATATAATAGAAACAGAGACAGTAGATCCAGCTGGTCTGTCATATTATAATAGAGACAGTAGATCTAGCTGGTAGTCATAATATAATAGAGACAGTAGATGTAGCTGGTCTGTCATAACACAATAGACAGTAGATCGAGCTGGTAGTCATAATACAATCGAGACAATAGATCAAGCTGGTCTGTCACAATATAATAGAGACAGTAGATCTGGCTGGTCTGTCATAATACAATAGAGACAGTAGATCAAGCTTGTCTGTCAGAATACAATCGAGACAGTAGATCTAGTTGTTCTGTCATAATATAATAGAGACAGTAGATCTAGCTGGTCTGTCATAATACAATCGAGACAGTAGATCTAGCTGGTCTGACATATTATAATAGAGACAGTAGACCTAGCTGGTCTGTCATAATATAATAGAGATAGAGACAGTAGATCTAGCTGGTCTGTCATAATACAATCGAGACAGTAGATCTAGCTGGTCTGTCATAATACAATAGAGAAAGTAGATCTAGCTGGTCTATCATAATATAATAGTGACAGTAGATCTAGCTGGTCTGTAATAATATAATAGAGACAGTAGATCTAGCTGTTCTGTCATAATATAATACAGACAGTAGATCTAGCTGGTCTGTCATAATACAATAGAGACAGTAGATCTAGCTGGTCTGTCATAATATAATAGAGACAGTAGATCTAGCTGGTCTGTCATAATACAATAGAGACAGTAGATCTAGCTGGTCTGTCATAATACAATCGAGACAGTAGATCTAGCTGGTCTGTCATAATACAATAGAGAAAGTAGATCTAGCTGGTCTATCATAATATAATAGTGACAGTAGATCTAGCTGGTCTGTAATAATATAATAGAGACAGTAGATCTAGCTGGTCTGTCATAATATAATAGAGACAGCAGATCTAGCTGGTCTGTCATAATACAATCGAGACAGTAGATCAAGCTGGTCTGTCATAATATAATAGAGACAGTAGATCTGGCTGGTCTGTCATAATACAATAGAGACAGTAGATCAAGCTGGTCTGTCATAATACAATCGAGACAGTAGATCTAGCTGGTCTGTCATAATACAATCGAGACAGTAGATCTAGCTGGTCTGTCATAATATAATAGAGACAGTAGATCTAGCTGGAATGTCATAATATAATAGAGACAGTAGATCTAGCTGGTATGTCATATTATAATAGAGACATAGAGACAGTAGATTTAGCTGGTCTGTCATAATATAATACAGACACAGAGACAGTAGATCTAGCTGGTCTGTCATAATACAATAGAGACAGTAGATCTAGCTGGTCTGTCATAATACAATAGAGACAGTAGATCTAGCTGGTCTGTCATAATACAATAGAGACAGTAGATCTAGCTGGTCTGTCATAATATAATAGAGACAGTAGATCTAGCTGGAATGTCATAATATAATAGAGACAGTAGATCGAGCTGGTATGTCATATTATAATAGAGACAGTAGATCGAGCTGGTCTGTCATAATAAAATAGAGACAGTAGATGTAGCTGGTCTGTCATAATACAATAGAGACAGTAGATCTAGCTGGTCTGTCATAATATAATAGAGACAGTAGATCTAGCTGGTCTGTCATAATATAATAGAGATAGTAGATCTAGCAGGTCCGTCATAATATAATAGAAACAGAGACAGTAGATCCAGCTGGTCTGTCATATTATAATAGAGACAGTAGATCTAGCTGGTAGTCATAATATAATAGAGACAGTAGATGTAGCTGGTCTGTCATAACACAATAGACAGTAGATCGAGCTGGTAGTCATAATACAATCGAGACAGTAGATCAAGCTGGTCTGTCAGAATACAATCGAGACAGTAGATCTAGCTGGTCTGTCATAATACAATCGAGACAGTAGATCTAGCTGGTCTGTCATAATATAATAGAGACAGTAGATCTAGCTGGAATGTCATAATATAATAGAGACAGTAGATCTAGCTAGTATGTCATATTATAATAGAGACATAGAGACAGTAGATTTAGCTGGTCTGTCATAATATAATAGAGACATAGAGACAGTAGATCTAGCTGGTCTGTCATAATACAATAGAGACAGTAGATCTAGCTGGTCTGTCATAATATAATAGAGACAGTAGATCTACCTGGTCTGTCATAATATAATAGAGACAGTAGATCTAGCTGGTCTGTCATAATATAATAGAGACATTAGATCTAGCAGGTCCGTCATAATATAATAGAGACAGTAGATCTGGCTGGTCCGTCATAATATAATAGAGACAGTCGATCTAGCTGGTCTGTCATAATATAATAGAGACAGAGACAGTAGATCCAGCTGGTCTGTCATATTATAATAGAGACAGTAGATCTAGCTGGTAGTCATAATATAATAGAGACAGTAGATGTAGCTGGTCTGTCATATAATAATAGAGACAGTAGATCGAGCTGGTCTGTCATAGTACAACAGAGAGTAGATCTAGCTGGTCTGACATATTATAATAGAGACAGTAGATCTAGCTGGTCTGTCATAATACAATAGAGACAGTAGATCTAGCTGGAATGTCATAATATAATAGAGACAGTAGATCGAGCTGGTATGTCATATTATAATAGAGACAGTAGATCGAGCTGGTCTGTCATAATAAAATAGAGACAGTAGATGTAGCTGGTCTGTCATAATACAATAGAGACAGTAGATCTAGCTGGTCTGTCATAATATAATAGAGACAGTAGATCTAGCTGGTCTGTCATAATATAATAGAGATAGTAGATCTAGCAGGTCCGTCATAATATAATAGAAACAGAGACAGTAGATCCAGCTGGTCTGTCATATTATAATAGAGACAGTAGATCTAGCTGGTAGTCATAATATAATAGAGACAGTAGATGTAGCTGGTCTGTCATAACACAATAGACAGTAGATCGAGCTGGTAGTCATAATACAATCGAGACAATAGATCAAGCTGGTCTGTCACAATATAATAGAGACAGTAGATCTGGCTGGTCTGTCATAATACAATAGAGACAGTAGATCAAGCTGGTCTGTCAGAATACAATCGAGACAGTAGATCTAGCTGGTCTGTCATAATACAATCGAGACAGTAGATCTAGCTGGTCTGTCATAATATAATAGAGACAGTAGATCTAGCTGGAATGTCATAATATAATAGAGACAGTAGATCTAGCTAGTATGTCATATTATAATAGAGACATAGAGACAGTAGATTTAGCTGGTCTGTCATAATATAATAGAGACATAGAGACAGTAGATCTAGCTGGTCTGTCATAATACAATAGAGACAGTAGATCTAGCTGGTCTGTCATAATATAATAGAGACAGTAGATCTACCTGGTCTGTCATAATATAATAGAGACAGTAGATCTAGCTGGTCTGTCATAATATAATAGAGACATTAGATCTAGCAGGTCCGTCATAATATAATAGAGACAGTAGATCTGGCTGGTCCGTCATAATATAATAGAGACAGTCGATCTAGCTGGTCTGTCATAATATAATAGAGACAGAGACAGTAGATCCAGCTGGTCTGTCATATTATAATAGAGACAGTAGATCTAGCTGGTAGTCATAATATAATAGAGACAGTAGATGTAGCTGGTCTGTCATATAATAATAGAGACAGTAGATCGAGCTGGTCTGTCATAGTACAACAGAGAGTAGATCTAGCTGGTCTGACATATTATAATAGAGACAGTAGATCTAGCTGGTCTGTCATAATACAATAGAGACAGTAGATCTAGCTGGGCTGTCATAATATAATAGAGACAGTAGATCTAGCTGGTCTGTCATAATACAACAGAGACAGTAGATCTAGCTGGTCTGTCATATTATAATAGAGACAGTAGATCTAGCTGGTCTGTCATAATACAATAGAGACAGTAGATCTAGCTGGTCTGTCATGATATAATAGAGACAGTAGATCTAGCTGGTCTGTCATAATATAATAGAGAGAGTAGATCTAGCAGGTCTGTCATAATATAATAGAGACAGTAGATCTGGCTGGTCCGTCATAATATAATAGAGACAGTAGATCTAGCTGGTCTGTCATAATATAATAGAGACAGAGACAGTAGATCTAGCTGGTCTGTCATATTATAATAGAGACAGTAGATCTACCTGGTCTGTCATAATATAATAGAGACAGTAGATCTAGCTGGTACGTCATAATATAATAGAGACAGTAGATTTAGCTGGTCTGTCATAATATAATAGAGACAGTAGATCTAGCTGTTCTGTCATAATATAATAGAGACAGTAGATCTAGCGGGTCTGTCATAATACAATCGAGACAGTAGATCTAGCTGGTCTGTCATAATATAATAGAGATAGTAGATCTAGCAGGTCTGTCATAATATAATAGAGACAGTAGATCTGGCTGGTCCGTCATAATATAATAGAGACAGAGACAGTAGATCCAGCTGGTCTGTCATATTATAATATAGACAGTCGATCTAGCTGGTAGTCATAATATAATAGAGACAGTAGATGTAGCTGGTCTGTCATAACACAATAGTCAGTAGATCGAGCTGGTAGTCATAATACAATCGAGACAATAGATCAAGCTGGTCTGTCACAATATAATAGAGACAGTAGATCTGGCTGGTCTGTCATAATACAATCGAGACAGTAGATCTAGCTGGAATGTCATAATATAATAGAGACAGTAGATCTAGCTGGTCTGTCATAATACAATCGAGACAGTAGATCTAGCTGGTCTGTCATAATATAATAGAGATAGTATATCTAGCAGGTCTGTCATAATATAATAGAGACAGTAGATCTGGCTGGTCCGTCATAATATAATAGAGACAGAGACAGTAGATCCAGCTGGTCTGTCATATTATAATAGAGACAGTAGATCTAGCTGGTAGTCATAATATAATAGAGACAGTAGATGTAGCTGGTCTGTCATAACACAATAGACAGTAGATCGAGCTGGTAGTCATAATACAATCGAGACAATAGATCAAGCTGGTCTGTCACAATATAATAGAGACAGTAGATCTGGCTGGTCTGTCATAATACAATAGAGACAGTAGATCAAGCTGGTCTGTCATAATACAATCGAGACAGTAGATCTAGCTGGTCTGTCATAATACAATCGAGACAGTAGATCTAGCTGGTCTGTCATAATATAATAGAGACAGTAGATCTAGATGGAATGTCATAATATAATAGAGACAGTAGATCTAGCTGGTATGTCATATTATAATAGAGACATAGAGACAGTAGATTTAGCTGGTCTGTCATAATATAATAGAGACATAGAGATCAGTAGATCTAGCTGGTCTGTCATAATACAATAGAGACAATAGATCTAGCTGGTCTGTCATAATATAATAGAGATCTAGCTGGTCTGTCATAATATAATAGAGACAGTAGATCTAGCTGGTCTGTCATAATATAATAGAGACAGTAGATCTAGCTGGTCTGTCATAATATAATAGAGACAGTAGATAGAGACAGTAGATCTAGCTGGTCTGTCATAATATAATAGAGACAGTAGATCTAGCTGGTAGTCATAATATAATAGAGACAGTAGATCTAGCTGGTCTGTCATAATATAATAGAGACAGTAGATCTAGCTGGTCTGTCATAATATAATAGAGACAGTAGATCTAGCTGGTCTGTCATCAATATAATAGAGACAGTAGATCTAGCTGGTCTGTCATATATAATAGAGACATAGAGACAGTAGATCGAGCTGGTAGCTGGTCAGTAGCTGGTCTGTCATAATATAATAGAGACAGTAGATCTGGCTGGTCTGTCATAATACAATAGAGACAGTAGATCAAGCTGGTCTGTCATAATATAATAGAGACAGTAGATCTAGCTGGTCTGTCATAATATAATAGAGACAGTAGATCTAGCTGGTCTGTCATAATATAATAGAGACAGTAGATCTAGATGGAATGTCATAATATAATAGAGACAGTAGATCTAGCTGGTATGTCATATTATAAGATAGAGACAGTAGATTTAGCTGGTCTGTCATAATATAATAGAGACATAGAGACAGTAGATCTAGCTGGTCTGTCATAATACAATAGAGACAATAGATCTAGCTGGTCTGTCATAATATAATAGAGACAGTAGATCTAGCTGGTCTGTCATAATACAATAGAAACAGTAGATCTAGCTGGTCTGTCATAATACAATCGAGACAGTAGATCTAGCTGGTCTGTCATAATACAATAGAGAAAGTAGATCTAGCTGGTCTGTCATAATATAATAGTGACAGTAGATCTAGCTGGTCTGTAATAATATAATAGAGACAGTAGATCTAGCTGGTCTGTCATAATATAATAGAGACAGCAGATCTAGCTGGTCTGTCATAATAGAATCGAGACAGTAGATCTAGCTGGTCTGTCATAATATAATAGAGACAGTAGATCTAGCTGGAATGTAATAATATAATAGAGACAGTAGATCTAGCTGGTATGTCATATTATAATAGAGACATAGAGACCGTAGATTTAGCTGGTCTGTCATAATATAATAGAGACATAGAGACAGTAGATCTAGCTGGTCTGTCATAATATAATAGAGACAGTAGATCTAGCTGGTCTGTCATAATATAATAGAGACATTAGATCTAGCTGGTCTGTCATAATATAATAGAGACAGTAGATCTAGCTGGTCTGTCATAATATAATAGAGACAGTAGATCTAGCTGGTCTGTCATCATATAATAGAGAGAGTAGATCTCGCTGGTCTGTCATAATATAATAGAGAGAGTAAATCTAGCTGGTCTGTCATAATACAATTGAGACAGTAGTTCTAGCTGGTCTGTTATAATATAATAGAGACAGTAGATCGAGCTGGTCTGTCATATTATGATAGAGACAGTAGATCTAGCTGGTCTGTCATGATATAATAGAAACAGTAGATCTAGCTGGTCTGTCATAATATAATAGAGACAGTATATCCAGTTTGTCTGTCATAATATAATAGAGACAGTAGATCTGACTGGTCCGTCATAATATAATAGAGACAGTCGATCTAGCTGGTCTGTCATAATATAATATAGACAGTAGATCTAGCTGGTCTGTCATAATATAATAGAGACAGAGACAGTAGATCTAGCTGGTCTGTCATATTATAATAGAGACAGTAGATCTAGCTGGTCTGTCATAATATAATAGAGACAGTAGATCTAGCTGGTATGTCATAATATAATAGAGACAGTAGATTTAGCTGGTCTGTCATAATATAATAGAGACAGTAGATCTAGCTGGTCTGTCATAATATAATAGAGACATTAGATCTAGCTGGTCTGTCATAATATAATAGAGACAGTAGATCTAGCTGGTCTGTCATAATATAATAGAGACAGTAGATCTAGCTGGTCTGTCATAATACAATAGAGACAGTAGATCTAGCTGGTCTGTCATAATATAATAGAAACAGTAGATCTAGCTGGTCTGTCATAATATAATAGAGACAGCAGATCTAGCTGGTCTGTCATAATAAAATCGAGACAGTAGATCTAGCTGGTCTGTCATAATATAATAGAGACAGTAGATCTAGCTGGTATGTCATATTATAATAGAGACATAGAGATCGTAGATTTAGCTGGTCTGTCATAATATAATAGAGACATAGAGACAGTAGATCTAGCTGGTCTGTCATAATATAATAGAGACAGTAGATCTAGCTGGTCTGTCATAATATAATAGAGACATTAGATCTAGCTGGTCTGTTATAATATAATAGAGACAGTAGATCTAGCTGGTCTGTCATAATATAATAGAGACAGTAGATCTAGCTGGTCTGTCATAATATAATAGAGAGAGTAGATCTCGCTGGTCTGTCATAATATAATAGAGAGAGTAAATCTAGCTGGTCTGTCATAATACAATTGAGACAGTAGTTCTAGCTGGTCTGTCATAATATAATAGAGACAGTAGATCGAGCTGGTCTGTCATATTATGATAGAGACAGTAGATTTAGCTGGTCTGTCATAATATAATAGAGACAGTAGATCTAGCTGGTCTGTCATAATATAATAGAGACAGTATATCCAGTTTGCCTGTCATAATATAATAGAGACAGTAGATCTGGCTGGTCCGTCATAATATAATAGAGACAGTCGATCTAGCTGGTCTGTCATAATATAATAGAGACAGTAGATCTAGCTGGTCTGTCATAATATAATAGAGACAGAGACAGTAGATCTAGCTGGTCTGTCATATTATAATAGAGACAGTAGATCTGGCTGGTCCGTCATAATATAATAGAGACAGTAGATCTAGCTGGTCTGTCATAATATAATAGAGATAGTAGATCTAGCTGGTATGTCATAATATAATAGAGACAGTAGATTTAGCTGGTCTGTCATAATATAATAGAGACAGTAGATCTAGCTGGTCTGTCATAATATAATAGAGACATTAGATCTAGCTGGTCTGTCATAATATAATAGAGACAGTAGATCTAGCTGGTCTGTCATAATATAATAGAGACAGTAGATCTAGCTGGTCTGTCATATTATGATAGAGACAGTAGATCTAGCTGGTCTGTCATAATATAATAGAAACAGTAGATCTAGCTGGTCTGTCATAATATAATAGAGAGAGTAAATCTAGCTGGTCTGTCATAATACAATTGAGACAGTAGTTCTAGCTGGTCTGTCATAATATAATAGAGACAGTAGATCGAGCTGGTCTGTCATATTATGATAGAGACAGTAGATCTAGCTGGTCTGTCATGATATAATAGAAACAGTAGATCTAGCTGGTCTGTCATAATATAATAGAGACAGTATATCCAGTTTGTCTGTCATAATATAATAGAGACAGTAGATCTGGCTGGTCCGTCATAATATAATAGAGACAGTCGATCTAGCTGGTCTGTCATAATATAATAGAGACAGTAGATCTAGCTGGTCTGTCATAATATAATAGAGACAGAGACAGTAGATCTAGCTGGTATGTCATATTATAATAGAGACAGTAGATCTAGCTGGTCTGTCATAATATAATAGAGACAGTAGATCTAGCTGGTATGTCATAATATAATAGAGACAGTAGATTTAGCTGGTCTGTCATAATATAATAGAGACAGTAGATCTAGCTGGTCTGTCATAATACAATAGAGACAGTAGATCTAGCTGGTCTGTCATGATATAATAGAGACAGGAGATCAAGCTGGTCTGTCATAATATAATAGAGAGAGTAGATCTAGCAGGTCTGTCATAATATAATAGAGACAGTAGATCTGGCTGGTCCGTCATAATATAATAGAGACAGTAGATCTAGCTGGTCTGTCATAATATAATAGAGACAGAGACAGTAGATTTAGCTGGTCTGTCATAATATAATAGAGACAGTAGATCTAGCTGGTCTGTCATAATATAATAGAGACAGTAGATCTAGCTGGTCTGTCATAATACAATAGAGACAGTAGATCTAGCTGGTCTGTCATAATATAATAGTGACAGTAGATCTAGCTGGTCTGTAATAATATAATAGAGACAGTAGATCTAGCTGGTCTGTCATAATATAATAGAGACAGTAGATCTAGCTGGTCTTTCATAATACAATTGAGACAGTAGATCAAGCTGGTCTGTCATAATATAATAGAGACAGTAAATCTAGCTGGTCTGTCATAATACAATTGAGACAGTAGTTCTAGCTGGTCTGTCATAATATAATAGAGACAGTAGATCGAGCTGGTCTGTCATATTATGATAGAGACAGTAGATCTAGCTGGTCTGTCATGATATAATAGAAACAGTAGATCTAGCTGGTCTGTCATAATATAATAGAGACAGTATATCCAGTTTGTCTGTCATAATATAATAGAGACAGTAGATCTGGCTGGTCCGTCATAATATAATAGAGACAGTCGATCTAGCTGGTCTGTCATAATATAATAGAGACAGTAGATCTAGCTGGTCTGTCATAATATAATAGAGACAGAGACAGTAGATCTAGCTGGTATGTCATATTATAATAGAGACAGTAGATCTAGCTGGTCTGTCATAATATAATAGAGACAGTAGATCTAGCTGGTATGTCATAATATAATAGAGACAGTAGATTTAGCTGGTCTGTCATAATATAATAGAGACAGTAGATCTAGCTGGTCTGTCATAATACAATAGAGACAGTAGATCTAGCTGGTCTGTCATGATATAATAGAGACAGGAGATCAAGCTGGTCTGTCATAATATAATAGAGAGAGTAGATCTAGCAGGTCTGTCATAATATAATAGAGACAGTAGATCTGGCTGGTCCGTCATAATATAATAGAGACAGTAGATCTAGCTGGTCTGTCATAATATAATAGAGACAGAGACAGTAGATTTAGCTGGTCTGTCATAATATAATAGAGACAGTAGATCTAGCTGGTCTGTCATAATATAATAGAGACAGTAGATCTAGCTGGTCTGTCATAATACAATAGAGACAGTAGATCTAGCTGGCCTGTCATAATATAATAGTGACAGTAGATCTAGCTGGTCTGTAATAATATTATAGAGACAGTAGATCTAGCTGGTCTGTCATAATATAATAGAGACAGTAGATCTAGCTGGTCTTTCATAATACAATTGAGACAGTAGATCAAGCTGGTCTGTCATAATATAATAGAGACAGTAGATCTGGCTGGTCTGTCATAATATAATAGAGACAGTAGATCTAGCTGGTCTGTCATAATATAATAGAGACAGTAGATCTAGCTGGTCTGTCATAATACAATAGAGACAGTAGATCTAGCTGGTCTGTCATAATATAATAGAGACAGTAGATCTAGCTGGTCTGTCATAATATAATAGAGAGAGTAGATCTAGCAGGTCTGTCATAATATAATAGAGACAGTAGATCTAGCTGGAATGTAATAATATAATAGAGACAGTAGATCTAGCTGGTATGTCATATTATAATAGAGACATAGAGACCGTAGATTTAGCTGGTCTGTCATAATATAATAGAGACATAGAGACAGTAGATCTAGCTGGTCTGTCATAATATAATAGAGACAGTAGATCTAGCTGGTCTGTCATAATATAATAGAGACATTAGATCTAGCTGGTCTGTCATAATATAATAGAGACAGTAGATCTAGCTGGTCTGTCATAACACAATAGACAGTAGATCGAGCTGGTAGTCATAATACAATCGAGACAATAGATCAAGCTGGTCTGTCACAATATAATAGAGACAGTAGATCTGGCTGGTCTGTCATAATACAATAGAGACAGTAGATCAAGCTGGTCTGTCAGAATACAATCGAGACAGTAGATCTAGCTGGTCTGTCATAATACAATCGAGACAGTAGATCTAGCTGGTCTGTCATAATATAATAGAGACAGTAGATCTAGCTGGAATGTCATAATATAATAGAGACAGTAGATCTAGCTAGTATGTCATATTATAATAGAGACATAGAGACAGTAGATTTAGCTGGTCTGTCATAATATAATAGAGACATAGAGACAGTAGATCTAGCTGGTCTGTCGTAATACAATAGAGACAGTAGATCTAGCTGGTCTGTCATAATATAATAGAGACAGTAGATCTACCTGGTCTGTCATAATATAATAGAGACAGTAGATCTAGCTGGTCTGTCATAATATAATAGAGACATTAGATCTAGCAGGTCCGTCATAATATAATAGAGACAGTAGATCTGGCTGGTCCGTCATAATATAATAGAGACAGTCGATCTAGCTGGTCTGTCATAATATAATAGAGACAGAGACAGTAGATCCAGCTGGTCTGTCATATTATAATAGAGACAGTAGATCTAGCTGGTAGTCATAATATAATAGAGACAGTAGATGTAGCTGGTCTGTCATATAATAATAGAGACAGTAGACCGAGCTGGTCTGTCATAGTACAACAGAGAGTAGATCTAGCTGGTCTGACATATTATAATAGAGACAGTAGATCTAGCTGGTCTGTCATAATACAATAGAGACAGTAGATCTAGCTGGGCTGTCATAATATAATAGAGACAGTAGATCTAGCTGGTCTGTCATAATACAACAGAGACAGTAGATCTAGCTGGTCTGTCATATTATAATAGAGACAGTAGATCTAGCTGGTCTGTCATAATACAATAGAGACAGTAGATCTAGCTGGTCTGTCATGATATAATAGAGACAGTAGATCTAGCTGGTCTGTCATAATATAATAGAGAGAGTAGATCTAGCAGGTCTGTCATAATATAATAGAGACAGTAGATCTGGCTGGTCCGTCATAATATAATAGAGACAGTAGATCTAGCTGGTCTGTCATAATATAATAGAGACAGAGACAGTAGATCTAGCTGGTCTGTCATATTATAATAGAGACAGTAGATCTACCTGGTCTGTCATAATATAATAGAGACAGTAGATCTAGCTGGTACGTCATAATATAATAGAGACAGTAGATTTAGCTGGTCTGTCATATTATAATAGAGACAGTAGATCTACCTGGTCTGTCATAATATAATAGAGACAGTAGATCTAGCTAGTACGTCATAATATAATAGAGACAGTAGATCTAGCTGTTCTGTCATAATATAATAGAGACAGTAGATCTAGCGGGTCTGTCATAATACAATCGAGACAGTAGATCTAGCTGGTCTGTCATAATATAATAGAGATAGTAGATCTAGCAGGTCTGTCATAATATAATAGAGACAGTAGATCTGGCTGGTCCGTCATAATATAATAGAGACAGAGACAGTAGATCCAGCTGGTCTGTCATATTATAATATAGACAGTCGATCTAGCTGGTAGTCATAATATAATAGAGACAGTAGATGTAGCTGGTCTGTCATAACACAATAGTCAGTAGATCGAGCTGGTAGTCATAATACAATCGAGACAATAGATCAAGCTGGTCTGTCACAATATAATAGAGACAGTAGATCTGGCTGGTCTGTCATAATACAATCGAGACAGTAGATCTAGCTGGTCTGTCATAATACAATCGAGACAGTAGATCTAGCTGGTCTGTCATAATATAATAGAGACAGTAGATCTAGATGGAATGTCATAATATAATAGAGACAGTAGATCTAGCTGGTCTGTCATAATACAATCGAGACAGTAGATCTAGCTGGTCTGTCATAATATAATAGAGATAGTAGATCTAGCAGGTCTGTCATAATATAATAGAGACAGTAGATCTGGCTGGTCCGTCATAATATAATAGAGACAGAGACAGTAGATCCAGCTGGTCTGTCATATTATAATAGAGACAGTAGATCTAGCTGGTAGTCATAATATAATAGAGACAGTAGATGTAGCTGGTCTGTCATAACACAATAGACAGTAGATCGAGCTGGTAGTCATAATACAATCGAGACAATAGATCAAGCTGGTCTGTCACAATATAATAGAGACAGTAGATCTGGCTGGTCTGTCATAATACAATAGAGACAGTAGATCTGGCTGGTCTGTCATAATACAATAGAGACAGTAGATCAAGCTGGTCTGTCATAATACAATCGAGACAGTAGATCTAGCTGGTCTGTCATAATACAATCGAGACAGTAGATCTAGCTGGTCTGTCATAATATAATAGAGACAGTAGATCTAGATGGAATGTCATAATATAATAGAGACAGTAGATCTAGCTGGTATGTCATATTATAATAGAGACATAGAGACAGTAGATTTAGCTGGTCTGTCATAATATAATAGAGACATAGAGACAGTAGATCTAGCTGGTCTGTCATAATACAATAGAGACAATAGATCTAGCTGGTCTGTCATAATATAATAGAGACAGTAGATCTAGCTGGTCTGTCATAATACAATAGAGACAGTAGATCTAGCTGGTCTGTCATAATACAATCGAGACAGTAGATCTAGCTGGTCTGTCATAACACAATAGAGAAAGTAGATCTAGCTGGTCTGTCATAATATAATAGTGACAGTAGATCTAGCTGGTCTGTAATAATATAATAGAGACAGTAGATCTAGCTGGTCTGTCATAATATAATAGAGACAGCAGATCTAGCTGGTCTGTCATAATAGAATCGAGACAGTAGATCTAGCTGGTCTGTCATAATATAATAGAGACAGTAGATCTAGCTGGAATGTAATAATATAATAGAGACAGTAGATCTAGCTGGTATGTCATATTATAATAGAGACATAGAGACCGTAGATTTAGCTGGTCTGTCATAATATAATAGAGACATAGAGACAGTAGATCTAGCTGGTCTGTCATAATATAATAGAGACAGTAGATCTAGCTGGTCTGTCATAATATAATAGAGACATTAGATCTAGCTGGTCTGTCATAATATAATAGAGACAGTAGATCTAGCTGGTCTGTCATAATATAATAGAGACAGTAGATCTAGCTGGTCTGTCATAATACAATAGAGACAGTAGATCTAGCTGGTCTGTCATAATACAATCGAGACAGTAGATCTAGCTGGTCTGTCATAACACAATAGAGAAAGTAGATCTAGCTGGTCTGTCATAATATAATAGTGACAGTAGATCTAGCTGGTCTGTAATAATATAATAGAGACAGTAGATCTAGCTGGTCTGTCATAATATAATAGAGACAGCAGATCTAGCTGGTCTGTCATAATAGAATCGAGACAGTAGATCTAGCTGGTCTGTCATAATATAATAGAGACAGTAGATCTAGCTGGAATGTAATAATATAATAGAGACAGTAGATCTAGCTGGTATGTCATATTATAATAGAGACATAGAGACCGTAGATTTAGCTGGTCTGTCATAATATAATAGAGACATAGAGACAGTAGATCTAGCTGGTCTGTCATAATATAATAGAGACAGTAGATCTAGCTGGTCTGTCATAATATAATAGAGACATTAGATCTAGCTGGTCTGTCATAATATAATAGAGACAGTAGATCTAGCTGGTCTGTCATAATATAATAGAGACAGTAGATCTAGCTGGTCTGTCATAATATAATAGAGAGAGTAGATCTAGCTGGTCTGTAATAATATAATAGAGACAGTAGATCTAGCTGGTCTGTCATAATATAATAGAGACAGCATATCTAGCTGGTCTGTCATAATAGAATCGAGACAGTAGATCTAGCTGGTCTGTCATAATATAATAGAGACAGTAGATCTAGCTGGAATGTAATAATATAATAGAGACAGTAGATCTAGCTGGTATGTCATATTATAATAGAGACATAGAGACCGTAGATTTAGCTGGTCTGTCATAATATAATAGAGACATAGAGACAGTAGATCTAGCTGGTCTGTCATAATATAATAGAGACAGTAGATCTAGCTGGTCTGTCATAATATAATAGAGACATTAGATCTAGCTGGTCTGTCATAATATAATAGAGACAGTAGATCTAGCTGGTCTGTCATAATATAATAGAGACAGTAGATCTAGCTGGTCTGTCATAATACAATAGAGACAGTAGATCTAGCTGGTCTGTCATAATACAATCGAGACAGTAGATCTAGCTGGTCTGTCATAACACAATAGAGAAAGTAGATCTAGCTGGTCTGTCATAATATAATAGTGACAGTAGATCTAGCTGGTCTGTAATAATATAATAGAGACAGTAGATCTAGCTGGTCTGTCATAATATAATAGAGACAGCAGATCTAGCTGGTCTGTCATAATAGAATCGAGACAGTAGATCTAGCTGGTCTGTCATAATATAATAGAGACAGTAGATCTAGCTGGAATGTAATAATATAATAGAGACAGTAGATCTAGCTGGTATGTCATATTATAATAGAGACATAGAGACCGTAGATTTAGCTGGTCTGTCATAATATAATAGAGACATAGAGACAGTAGATCTAGCTGGTCTGTCATAATATAATAGAGACAGTAGATCTAGCTGGTCTGTCATAATATAATAGAGACATTAGATCTAGCTGGTCTGTCATAATATAATAGAGACAGTAGATCTAGCTGGTCTGTCATAATATAATAGAGACAGTAGATCTAGCTGGTCTGTCATAATATAATAGAGAGAGTAGATCTCGCTGGTCTGTCATAATATAATAGAGAGAGTAAATCTAGCTGGTCTGTCATAATACAATTGAGACAGTAGTTCTAGCTGGTCTGTCATAATATAATAGAGACAGTAGATCGAGCTGGTCTGTCATATTATGATAGAGACAGTAGATCTAGCTGGTCTGTCATGATATAATAGAAACAGTAGATCTAGCTGGTCTGTCATAATATAATAGAGACAGTATATCCAGTTTGTCTGTCATAATATAATAGAGACAGTAGATCTGACTGGTCCGTCATAATATAATAGAGACAGTCGATCTAGCTGGTCTGTCATAATATAATATAGACAGTAGATCTAGCTGGTCTGTCATAATATAATAGAGACAGAGACAGTAGATCTAGCTGGTCTGTCATATTATAATAGAGACAGTAGATCTAGCTGGTCTGTCATAATATAATAGAGACAGTAGATCTAGCTGGTATGTCATAATATAATAGAGACAGTAGATTTAGCTGGTCTGTCATAATATAATATAGACAGTAGATCTAGCTGGTCTGTCATAATATAATAGAGACATTAGATCTAGCTGGTCTGTCATAATATAATAGAGACAGTAGATCTAGCTGGTCTGTCATAATATAATAGAGACAGTAGATCTAGCTGGTCTGTCATAATACAATAGAGACAGTAGATCTAGCTGGTCTGTCATAATACAATCGAGACAGTAGATAATATAAATAATAATATATGCCATTTAGCAGACGCTTTTATCCAAAGCGACTTACAGTCATGTGTGCATACATTCTACGTATGGGTGGTCCCGGGGATTGAACCCACTACCCTGGCGTTACAAGCGCCATGCTCTACCAACTGAGCTACAGAAGAACCTAGATCTAGCTGGTCTGTCATAATATAATAGAGATAGTAGATCTAGCAGGTCTGTCATAATATAATAGAGACAGTAGATCTGGCTGGTCCGTCATAATATAATAGAGACAGAGACAGTAGATCCAGCTGGTCTGTCATATTATAATAGAGACAGTAGATCTAGCTGGTAGTCATAATATAATAGAGACAGTAGATGTAGCTGGTCTGTCATAACACAATAGACAGTAGATCGAGCTGGTAGTCATAATACAATCGAGACAATAGATCAAGCTGGTCTGTCACAATATAATAGAGACAGTAGATCTGGCTGGTCTGTCATAATACAATAGAGACAGTAGATCAAGCTGGTCTGTCATAATACAATCGAGACAGTAGATCTAGCTGGTCTGTCATAATACAATCGAGACAGTAGATCTAGCTGGTCTGTCATAATATAATAGAGACAGTAGATCTAGATGGAATGTCATAATATAATAGAGACAGTAGATCTAGCTGGTATGTCATATTATAATAGAGACATAGAGACAGTAGATTTAGCTGGTCTGTCATAATATAATAGAGACATAGAGACAGTAGATCTAGCTGGTCTGTCATAATACAATAGAGACAATAGATCTAGCTGGTCTGTCATAATACAATAGAGACAGTAGATCTAGCTGGTCTGTCATAATACAATAGAGACAGTAGATCTAGCTGGTCTGTCATAATACAATCGAGACAGTAGATCTAGCTGGTCTGTCATAACACAATAGAGAAAGTAGATCTAGCTGGTCTGTCATAATATAATAGTGACAGTAGATCTAGCTGGTCTGTAATAATATAATAGAGACAGTAGATCTAGCTGGTCTGTCATAATATAATAGAGACAGCAGATCTAGCTGGTCTGTCATAATAGAATCGAGACAGTAGATCTAGCTGGTCTGTCATAATATAATAGAGACAGTAGATCTAGCTGGAATGTAATAATATAATAGAGACAGTAGATCTAGCTGGTATGTCATATTATAATAGAGACATAGAGACCGTAGATTTAGCTGGTCTGTCATAATATAATAGAGACATAGAGACAGTAGATCTAGCTGGTCTGTCATAATATAATAGAGACAGTAGATCTAGCTGGTCTGTCATAATATAATAGAGACGTTAGATCTAGCTGGTCTGTCATAATATAATAGAGACAGTAGATCTAGCTGGTCTGTCATAATATAATAGAGACAGTAGATCTAGCTGGTCTGTCATAATATAATAGAGAGTAGATCTCGCTGGTCTGTCATAATATAATAGAGAGAGTAAATCTAGCTGGTCTGTCATAATACAATTGAGACAGTAGTTCTAGCTGGTCTGTCATAATATAATAGAGACAGTAGATCGAGCTGGTCTGTCATATTATGATAGAGACAGTAGATCTAGCTGGTCTGTCATGATATAATAGAAACAGTAGATCTAGCTGGTCTGTCATAATATAATAGAGACATTATATCCAGTTTGTCTGTCATAATATAATAGAGACAGTAGATCTGGCTGGTCCGTCATAATATAATAGAGACAGTCGATCTAGCTGGTCTGTCATAATATAATAGAGACAGTAGATCTAGCTGGTCTGTCATAATATAATAGAGACAGAGACAGTAGATCTAGCTGGTCTGTCATATTATAATAGAGACAGTAGATCTGGCTGGTCCGTCATAATATAATAGAGACAGTAGATCTAGCTGGTCTGTCATAATATAATAGAGACAGTAGATCTAGCTGGTATGTCATAATATAATAGAGACAGTAGATTTAGCTGGTCTGTCATAATATAATAGAGACAGTAGATCTAGCTGGTCTGTCATAATATAATAGAGACATTAGATCTAGCTGGTCTGTCATAATATAATAGAGACAGTAGATCTAGCTGGTCTGTCATAATATAATAGAGACAGTAGATCTAGCTGGTCTGTCATATTATGATAGAGACAGTAGATCTAGCTGGTCTGTCATAATATAATAGAAACAGTAGATCTAGCTGGTCTGTCATAATATAATAGAGAGAGTAAATCTAGCTGGTCTGTCATAATACAATTGAGACAGTAGTTCTAGCTGGTCTGTCATAATATAATAGAGACAGTAGATCGAGCTGGTCTGTCATATTATGATAGAGACAGTAGATCTAGCTGGTCTGTCATGATATAATAGAAACAGTAGATCTAGCTGGTCTGTCATAATATAATAGAGACAGTATATCCAGTTTGTCTGTCATAATATAATAGAGACAGTAGATCTGGCTGGTCCGTCATAATATAATAGAGACAGTCGATCTAGCTGGTCTGTCATAATATAATAGAGACAGTAGATCTAGCTGGTATGTCATAATATAATAGAGACAGTAGATTTAGCTGGTCTGTCATAATATAATAGAGACAGTAGATCTAGCTGGTCTGTCATAATACAATAGAGACAGTAGATCTAGCTGGTCTGTCATGATATAATAGAGACAGGAGATCAAGCTGGTCTGTCATAATATAATAGAGAGAGTAGATCTAGCAGGTCTGTCATAATATAATAGAGACAGTAGATCTGGCTGGTCCGTCATAATATAATAGAGACAGTAGATCTAGCTGGTCTGTCATAATATAATAGAGACAGAGACAGTAGATTTAGCTGGTCTGTCATAATATAATAGAGACAGTAGATCTAGCTGGTCTGTCATAATATAATAGAGACAGTAGATCTAGATGGAATGTCATAATATAATAGAGACAGTAGATCTAGCTGGTCTTTCATAATACAATTGAGACAGTAGATCAAGCTGGTCTGTCATAATATAATAGAGACAGTAGATCTGGCTGGTCTGTCATAATATAATAGAGACAGTAGATCTAGCTGGTCTGTCATATTATAATAGAGACAGTAGATCTAGCTGGTCTGTCATAATACAATAGAGACAGTAGATCTAGCTGGTCTGTCATAATATAATAGAGACAGTAGATCTAGCTGGTCTGTCATAATATAATAGAGAGAGTAGATCTAGCAGGTCTGTCATAATATAATAGAGACAGTAGATCTAGCTGGAATGTAATAATATAATAGAGACAGTAGATCTAGCTGGTATGTCATATTATAATAGAGACATAGAGACCGTAGATTTAGCTGGTCTGTCATAATATAATAGAGACATAGAGACAGTAGATCTAGCTGGTCTGTCATAATATAATAGAGACAGTAGATCTAGCTGGTCTGTCATAATATAATAGAGACATTAGATCTAGCTGGTCTGTCATAATATAATAGAGACAGTAGATCTAGCTGGTCTGTCATAATATAATAGAGACAGTAGATCTAGCTGGTCTGTCATAATATAATAGAGAGAGTAGATCTCGCTGGTCTGTCATAATATAATAGAGAGAGTAAATCTAGCTGGTCTGTCATAATACAATTGAGACAGTAGTTCTAGCTGGTCTGTCATAATATAATAGAGAGAGTAGATCGAGCTGGTCTGTCATATTATGATAGAGACAGTAGATCTAGCTGGTCTGTCATGATATAATAGAAACAGTAGATCTAGCTGGTCTGTCATAATATAATAGAGACAGTATATCCAGTTTGTCTGTCATAATATAATAGAGACAGTAGATCTGACTGGTCCGTCATAATATAATAGAGACAGTCGATCTAGCTGGTCTGTCATAATATAATATAGACAGTAGATCTAGCTGGTCTGTCATAATATAATAGAGACAGAGACAGTAGATCTAGCTGGTCTGTCATATTATAATAGAGACAGTAGATCTAGCTGGTCTGTCATAATATAATAGAGACAGTAGATCTAGCTGGTATGTCATAATATAATAGAGACAGTAGATTTAGCTGGTCTGTCATAATATAATAGAGACAGTAGATCTAGCTGGTCTGTCATAATATAATAGAGACATTAGATCTAGCTGGTCTGTCATAATATAATAGAGACAGTAGATCTAGCTGGTCTGTCATAATATAATAGAGACAGTAGATCTAGCTGGTCTGTCATAATACAATAGAGACAGTAGATCTAGCTGGTCTGTCATAATATAATAGAAACAGTAGATCTAGCTGGTCTGTCATAATATAATAGAGACAGCAGATCTAGCTGGTCTGTCATAATAAAATCGAGACAGTAGATCTAGCTGGTCTGTCATAATATAATAGAGACAGTAGATCTAGCTGGTATGTCATATTATAATAGAGACATAGAGACCGTAGATTTAGCTGGTCTGTCATAATATAATAGAGACATAGAGACAGTCGATCTAGCTGGTCTGTCATAATATAATAGAGAGAGTAGATCTCGCTGGTCTGTCATAATATAATAGAGAGAGTAAATCTAGCTGGTCTGTCATAATACAATTGAGACAGTAGTTCTAGCTGGTCTGTCATAATATAATAGAGACAGTAGATCGAGCTGGTCTGTCATATTATGATAGAGACAGTAGATCTAGCTGGTCTGTCATGATATAATAGAAACAGTAGATCTAGCTGGTCTGTCATAATATAATAGAGACAGTATATCCAGTTTGTCTGTCATAATATATAGATCTGAATAGAGACAGTCGATCTAGCTGGTCTGTCATAATATAATAGAGACAGTAGATCTTGCTGGTCTGTCATAATATAATAGAGACAGAGACAGTAGATCTAGCTGGTCTGTCATATTATAATAGAGACAGTAGATCTAGCTGGTCTGTCATAATATAATAGAGACAGTAGATCTAGCTGGTATGTCATAATATAATAGAGACAGTAGATTTAGCTGGTCTGTCATAATATAATAGAGACAGTAGATCTAGCTGGTCTGTCATAATATAATAGAGACATTAGATCTAGCTGGTCTGTCATAATATAATAGAGAGAGTAGATCGAGCTGGTCTGTCATATTATGATAGAGACAGTAGATCTAGCTGGTCTGTCATGATATAATAGAAACAGTAGATCTAGCTGGTCTGTCATAATATAATAGAGACAGTATATCCAGTTTGTCTGTCATAATATAATAGAGACAGTAGATCTGACTGGTCCGTCATAATATAATAGAGACAGTCGATCTAGCTGGTCTGTCATAATATAATATAGACAGTAGATCTAGCTGGTCTGTCATAATATAATAGAGACAGAGACAGTAGATCTAGCTGGTCTGTCATATTATAATAGAGACAGTAGATCTAGCTGGTCTGTCATAATATAATAGAGACAGTAGATCTAGCTGGTATGTCATAATATAATAGAGACAGTAGATTTAGCTGGTCTGTCATAATATAATAGAGACAGTAGATCTAGCTGGTCTGTCATAATATAATAGAGACATTAGATCTAGCTGGTCTGTCATAATATAATAGAGACAGTAGATCTAGCTGGTCTGTCATAATATAATAGAGACAGTAGATCTAGCTGGTCTGTCATAATACAATAGAGACAGTAGATCTAGCTGGTCTGTCATAATATAATAGAAACAGTAGATCTAGCTGGTCTGTCATAATATAATAGAGACAGCAGATCTAGCTGGTCTGTCATAATAAAATCGAGACAGTAGATCTAGCTGGTCTGTCATAATATAATAGAGACAGTAGATCTAGCTGGTATGTCATATTATAATAGAGACATAGAGACCGTAGATTTAGCTGGTCTGTCATAATATAATAGAGACATAGAGACAGTCGATCTAGCTGGTCTGTCATAATATAATAGAGAGAGTAGATCTCGCTGGTCTGTCATAATATAATAGAGAGAGTAAATCTAGCTGGTCTGTCATAATACAATTGAGACAGTAGTTCTAGCTGGTCTGTCATAATATAATAGAGACAGTAGATCGAGCTGGTCTGTCATATTATGATAGAGACAGTAGATCTAGCTGGTCTGTCATGATATAATAGAAACAGTAGATCTAGCTGGTCTGTCATAATATAATAGAGACAGTATATCCAGTTTGTCTGTCATAATATAATAGAGACAGTCGATCTAGCTGGTCTGTCATAATATAATAGAGACAGTAGATCTTGCTGGTCTGTCATAATATAATAGAGACAGAGACAGTAGATCTAGCTGGTCTGTCATATTATAATAGAGACAGTAGATCTGGCTGGTCCGTCATAATATAATAGAGACAGTAGATCTAGCTGGTCTGTCATAATATAATAGAGAGAGTAGATCTCGCTGGTCTGTCATAATATAATAGAGAGTGTAAATCTAGCTGGTCTGTCATAATACAATTGAGACAGTAGTTCTAGCTGGTCTGTCATAATATAATAGAGACAGTAGATCGAGCTGGTCTGTCATATTATGATAGAGACAGTAGATCTAGCTGGTCTGTCATGATATAATAGAAACAGTAGATCTAGCTGGTCTGTCATAATATAATAGAGACAGTATATCCAGTTTGTCTGTCATAATATAATAGAGACAGTAGATCTGACTGGTCCGTCATAATATAATAGAGACAGTCGATCTAGCTGGTCTGTCATAATATAATATAGACAGTAGATCTAGCTGGTCTGTCATAATATAATAGAGACAGAGACAGTAGATCTAGCTGGTCTGTCATATTATAATAGAGACAGTAGATCTAGCTGGTCTGTCATAATATAATAGAGACAGTAGATCTAGCTGGTATGTCATAATATAATAGAGACAGTAGATTTAGCTGGTCTGTCATAATATAATAGAGACAGTAGATCTAGCTGGTCTGTCATAATATAATAGAGACATTAGATCTAGCTGGTCTGTCATAATATAATAGAGACAGTAGATCTAGCTGGTCTGTCATAATATAATAGAGACAGTAGATCTAGCTGGTCTGTCATAATACAATAGAGACAGTAGATCTAGCTGGTCTGTCATAATATAATAGAAACAGTAGATCTAGCTGGTCTGTCATAATATAATAGAGACAGCAGATCTAGCTGGTCTGTCATAATAAAATCGAGACAGTAGATCTAGCTGGTCTGTCATAATATAATAGAGACAGTAGATCTAGCTGGTATGTCATATTATAATAGAGACATAGAGACCGTAGATTTAGCTGGTCTGTCATAATATAATAGAGACATAGAGACAGTCGATCTAGCTGGTCTGTCATAATATAATAGAGAGAGTAGATCTCGCTGGTCTGTCATAATATAATAGAGAGAGTAAATCTAGCTGGTCTGTCATAATACAATTGAGACAGTAGTTCTAGCTGGTCTGTCATAATATAATAGAGACAGTAGATCGAGCTGGTCTGTCATATTATGATAGAGACAGTAGATCTAGCTGGTCTGTCATGATATAATAGAAACAGTAGATCTAGCTGGTCTGTCATAATATAATAGAGACAGTATATCCAGTTTGTCTGTCATAATATAATAGAGACAGTAGATCTGGCTGGTCCGTCATAATATAATAGAGACAGTCGATCTAGCTGGTCTGTCATAATATAATAGAGACAGTAGATCTTGCTGGTCTGTCATAATATAATAGAGACAGAGACAGTAGATCTAGCTGGTCTGTCATATTATAATAGAGACAGTAGATCTGGCTGGTCCGTCATAATATAATAGAGACAGTAGATCTAGCTGGTCTGTCATAATATAATAGAGACAGTAGATCTAGCTGGTATGTCATAATATAATAGAGACAGTAGATTTAGCTGGTCTGTCATAATATAATAGAGACAGTAGATCTAGCTGGTCTGTCATAATATAATAGAGACATTAGATCTAGCTGGTCTGTCATAATATAATAGAGACAGTAGATCTAGCTGGTCTGTCATAATATAATAGAGACAGTAGATCTAGCTGGTCTGTCATATTATGATAGAGACAGTAGATCTAGCTGGTCTGTCATAATATAATAGAAACAGTAGATCTAGCTGGTCTGTCATAATATAATAGAGAGAGTAAATCTAGCTGGTCTGTCATAATATAATAGAGACAGTAGATCGAGCTGGTCTGTCATATTATGATAGAGACAGTAGATCTAGCTGGTCTGTCATGATATAATAGAAACAGTAGATCTAGCTGGTCTGTCATAATATAATAGAGACAGTATATCCAGTTTGTCTGTCATAATATAATAGAGACAGTAGATCTGGCTGGTCCGTCATAATATAATAGAGACAGTCGATCTAGCTGGTCTGTCATAATATAATAGAGACAGTAGATCTAGCTGGTCTGTCATAATATAATAGAGACAGAGACAGTAGATCTAGCTGGTATGTCATATTATAATAGAGACAGTAGATCTAGCTGGTCTGTCATAATATAATAGAGACAGTAGATCTAGCTGGTATGTCATAATATAATAGAGACAGTAGATTTAGCTGGTCTGTCATAATATAATAGAGACAGTAGATCTAGCTGGTCTGTCATAATACAATAGAGACAGTAGATCTAGCTGGTCTGTCATGATATAATAGAGACAGGAGATCAAGCTGGTCTGTCATAATATAATAGAGAGAGTAGATCTAGCAGGTCTGTCATAATATAATAGAGACAGTAGATCTGGCTGGTCCGTCATAATATAATAGAGACAGTAGATCTAGCTGGTCTGTCATAATATAATAGAGACAGAGACAGTAGATTTAGCTGGTCTGTCATAATATAATAGAGACAGTAGATCTAGCTGGTCTGTCATAATATAATAGAGACAGTAGATCTAGCTGGTCTGTCATAATACAATAGAGAAAGTAGATCTAGCTGGTCTGTCATAATATAATAGTGACAGTAGATCTAGCTGGTCTGTAATAATATAATAGAGACAGTAGATCTAGCTGGTCTGTCATAATATAATAGAGACAGTAGATCTAGCTGGTCTTTCATAATACAATTGAGACAGTAGATCAAGCTGGTCTGTCATAATATAATAGAGACAGTAGATCTGGCTGGTCTGTCATAATATAATAGAGACAGTAGATCTAGCTGGTCTGTCATATTATAATAGAGACAGTAGATCTAGCTGGTCTGTCATAATACAATAGAGACAGTAGATCTAGCTGGTCTGTCATAATATAATAGAGACAGTAGATCTAGCTGGTCTGTCATAATATAATAGAGACAGTAGATCTAGCTGGTATGTCATAATATAATAGAGACAGTAGATCTAGCTGGTCTGTCATAATTACAATAGAGACAGTAGATCTAGCTGGTCTGTCATAATATAATAGAGACAGTAGATCTAGCTGGTCTGTCATAATATAATAGAGACAGAGACAGTAGATCTAGCTGGTCTGTCATATTATAATAGAGACAGTAGATCTAGCTGGTAGTCATAATATAATAGAGACAGTAGATCTAGCTAGTCTGTCATATTATAATAGAGACAGTAGATCGAGCTGGTCTGTCATAATACAATAGAGACAGTAGATCTAGCTGGTCTGTCATAATATAATAGAGACAGTAGATCTAGCTGGCCTGTCATAATACAACAGAGACAGTAGATCTAGCTGGTCTGTCATATTATAATAGAGACAGTAGATCTAGCTGGTCTGTCATAATACAATAGAGACAGTAGATCTAGCTGGTCTGTCATAATATAATAGAGACAGTAGATCTAGCTGGTCTGTCATAATATAATAGAGAGAGTAGATCTAGCAGGTCTGTCATAATATAATAGAGACAGTAGATCTGGCTGGTCCATCATTATATAATAGAGACAGTAGATCTAGCTGGTCTGTCATAATATAATAGAGACAGAGACAGTAGATCTAGCTGGTCTGTCATATTATAATAGAGACAGTAGATCTAGCTGGTCTGTCATAATATAATAGAGACCGTAGATTTAGCTGGTCTGTCATAATATAATAGAGACAGTAGATCTAGCTGGTCTGTCATAATACAATCGAGACAGTAGATCTAGCTGGTCTGTCATAATATAATAGAGACAGTAGATCTAGCTGGTCTGTCATAATATAATAGAGACAGTAGATCTAGCTGGTCTGTCATAATATAATAGAGACAGTAGATCTAGCTGGTATGTCATAATATAATAGAGACAGTAGATCTAGCTGGTCTGTCATAATTACAATAGAGACAGTAGATCTAGCTGGTATGTCATAATATAATAGAGACAGTAGATCTAGCTGGTCTGTCATAATATAATAGAGACAGAGACAGTAGATCTAGCTGGTCTGTCATATTATAATAGAGACAGTAGATCTAGCTGGTAGTCATAATATAATAGAGACAGTAGATCTAGCTGGTCTGTCATATTATAATAGAGACAGTAGATCGAGCTGGTCTGTCATAATACAATAGAGACAGTAGATCTAGCTGGTCTGTCATAATATAATAGAGACAGTAGATCTAGCTGGCCTGTCATAATACAACAGAGACAGTAGATCTAGCTGGTCTGTCATATTATAATAGAGACAGTAGATCTAGCTGGTCTGTCATAATACAACAGAGACAGTAGATCTAGCTGGTCTGTCATAATATAATAGAGACAGTAGATCTAGCTGGTCTGTCATAATATAATAGAGAGAGTAGATCTAGCAGGTCTGTCATAATATAATAGAGACAGTAGATCTGGCTGGTCCGTCATCATATAATAGAGACAGTAGATCTAGCTGGTCTGTCATATTATAATAGAGACAGTAGATCGAGCTGGTCTGTCATAATACAATAGAGACAGTAGATCTAGCTGGTCTGTCATAATATAATAGAGACAGTAGATCTAGCTGGTCTGTCATAATACAATCGAGACAGTAGATCTAGCTGGTCTGTCATAATATAATAGAGACAGTAGATCTAGCTGGTCTGTCATAATATAATAGAGACAGTAGATCTAGCTGGTCTGTCATAATACAATAGAGACAGTAGATCTAGCTGGTCTGTCATAATATAATAGAGACAGTAGATCTAGCTGGTCTGTCATAATATAATAGAGACAGTAGATCTAGCTGGTCTGTCATAATACAATCGAGACAGTAGATCTAGCTGGTCTGTCATAATATAATAGAGACAGTATATCTAGCTGGTCTGTCATAATACAATAGAGACAGTGGATCTAGCTGGTCTGTCATAATACAATCGAGACAGTAGGTCAAGCTTGTCTGTCATAATATAATAGAGACAGTAGATCTAGCTGGTCTGTAATAATACAATAGAGACAGTAGATCTAGCTGGTCTGTCATAATATAATAGTGACAGTAGATCTAGCTGGTCTGTAATAATATAATAGAGACAGTAGATCTAGCTGGTCTGTCATAATACAATCGAGACAGTAGATCTAGCTGGTATGTCATAATACAATCGAGACAGTAGATCTAGCTGGTCTGTCATATTATAATAGAGACAGTAGATCTAGCTGGTCTGTCATAATATAATAGAGACCGTAGATTTAGCTGGTCTGTCATAATATAATAGAGACAGTAGATCTAGCTGGTCTGTCATAATATAATAGAGACAGTAGATCTGGCTGGTCTGTCATAATATAATAGAGACAGTAGATCTAGCTGGTCGGTCATAATACAATAGAGACAGTAGATCTAGCTGGTCTGTCATAATATAATAGAGACAGTAGATCTAGCTGGTCTGTCATAATATAATAGAGAGAGTAGATCTAGCAGGTCTGTCATAATATAATAGAGACAGTAGATCTGGCTGGTCCGTCATAATATAATAGAGACAGTAGATCTAGCTGGTCTGTCATAATATAATAGAGACAGAGACAGTAGATCTAGCTGGTCTGTCATATTATAATAGAGACAGTAGATATAGCTGGTCTGTCATAATATAATAGAGACAGTAGATCTAGCTGGTATGTCATAATATAATAGAGACAGTAGATCTAGCTGGTCTGTCATAATACAATCGAGACAGTAGATCTAGCTGGTCTGTCATAATATAATAGAGACAGTAGATCTAGCTGGTCTGTCATAATATAATAGAGACAGTAGATCTAGCTGGTATGTCATAATATAATAGAGACAGTAGATCTAGCTGGTCTGTCATAATTACAATAGAGACAGTAGATCTAGCTGGTCTGTCATAATATAATAGAGACAGTAGATCTAGCTGGTCTGTCATAATATAATAGAGACAGAGTGTCACGTTCTGACCTTTATTTTCTGTGTTTTGTGTTTAGTTAGTATGGTCAGGGCGTGAGTTGGGTGGGTAGTCTATGTTTGTTTTTCTATGTTTTGGTTATTTCGATGTTTCGGCCTAGTATGGTTCTCAATCAGAGGCAGGTGTCATTAGTTGTCTCTGATTGAGAATCATACTTAGGTGGCCTGGGTTTCACTGTGTGTTTGTGGGTGATTGTTTCCTGTCTCAGTGTGTGCACCAGATAGGACTGTAATTTGAGTTTCACATTTTTTGTTTTGTTAGTTTTGTTCATGTGTACCTGATAGCATTAAAAAGTACCATGGAAAATTACCACGCCGCGTATTGGTCCTCTGATCCGTTTCGCCTCTCCTCTTCGGAAGAAGAGGAGGAAACTCGTTACAGAATCACCCACCACAATCGGACCAAGCGGCGTGGTAAGGGACAGCGACGACAGCAGCAGCAGCATCAACAACAGAGGCCACCATCACAGGACTCCTGGACATGGGAGCAGATACTGAACGGAGAGGGACCCTGGGCACGGGCTGGGGAAAATCGCAGCCCCAAAGCAGAGCTGGAGGCAGCGAAAGCTGATCGGCGGCAATATGAGGAGCCAGCACGGCAGTGCGACAGGTACGAGAGGCAGCCCCAAATTTTTTTTGGGGGCACACGAGGTGTGGTACTAAGCCAGGTAGCAGACCTGAGCTCACTCCTCGTGCTTATTATGAGCAGCGCATTACTGGTCAGGCACCGTGTTATGCGGTTGAGCGCACGGTGTCGCCAGTGCGTGTCCATAGCCCGGTGCGCTATAGGGCAGCCCCGAGAGTGCCATGCGAGTGTGGGCATTGAGCCAGGGCGTATGGTGCCTGCTCAGCGGGTCTGGTCGCCGGTACGCAGTCTTGGTCCAGGTTATCCTGCGCCGGCTCTGCGTGCTGTGTCTCCGGGCGCTGGGAGGGTGCAGTGCGTCCTCTGCCTGCGCTCCGCTCGTACCGGGCAACTGTGGGAGTGGAGCCTAGGGGAGAGGTGCGTGTAGTAAGCACTAGATCTCCCGTGCTTACCCACAGCCCGGTTCAACCTGTGCCTGCACTCTTGAGGGTCCGGGCTCGAGTAGTTGTCCAGCCTGGGGAAGTGGTGCCAAGGTTGCGCACCAGAGCTCCAGTGCTCCCCACAGCCCGGTCTTTCAGGCTCCTCCTAACACCAAGCCTCCTGAAAGTCTCCCCAGCCTGGTAGTTCCTGTGGCAGCCCCACGCACCAGGCTGTCTCTCAGTCTCCTCCCTGCAGGTGCTCCCGCCTGTCCGGCGCCGCTGCCGGAGCGTTCCGCCTGTCCGGCGCCGCTGCCGGAGCCTCCCGCCTGTCCGGCGCCGCTGCCGGAGCCTCCCGCCTGTCCGGAGCCTCCCGCCTGTCCGGCGCCGCTGCCGGAGCCTCCCGCCTGTCCGGCGCCACTGCCGGAGCCTCCCGCCTGTCCGGCGCCGCTGCCGGAGCCTCCCGCCTGTCCGCGCCGCTGCTGGAGCGTCCCGCCTGTCCGGCGCCGCTGCCTCCTGTAGCAGCTCCACGCACCAGGCTGTCTCTCTGTCTCCTCTCTGCAGGTGCTCCCGCCTGTCCGGCGCCGCTGCCGGAGCCTCCCGCCTGTCCGGCGCCGCTGCCGGAGCCTCCCGCCTGTCCGGCGCCGCTGCATAATATAATAGAGCCTCCCGCCTGTCCGGCGCCGCTGCCGGAGCCTCCCGCCTGTCCGGAGCCTCCCGCCTGTCCGGCGCTACTGCCGGAGCCTCCCGCCTGTCCGGCGCCGCTGCCGGAGCCTCCCGCCTGTCCGGCGCCGCTGCCGGAGCCTCCCGCCTGTCTGGCGCCGCGGCTGGAGCGTCCCGCCTGTCCGGCGCCGCTGCCTCCTGTAGCAGCTCCACGCACCAGGCTGTCTCTCGGTCTCCTCTCTGCAGGTGCTCCCGCCTGTCCGGCGCCGCTGCCGGAGCGTCCCCCTGTCCGGCGCCGCTGCCGGAGCGCCCCGCCTGTCCGGCGCCGCTGCCGGAGCCTCCCGCCTGTCCGGCGCCGCTGCCGGAGCGTCCCGCCTGTCCGGCGCCACTGCCGGAGCCTCCAGCCTGTCCGGCGCCGCTGCCGGAGCGTCCCGCCTGTCCGGCGCCGCTGCCGGAGCCCCTCAGCCCAGAGGCGCCAGAGCCCCTCAGCCCAGAGGCGCCGGAGCCCCTGCCCCTCTGTCCAGAGCTTCTGCCCCTCTGTCCCGAGCTGCCCCTCTGTCCAGTGGGGTCATTGAGAGGGGTTGCCATGGTTCCTGTGGGCACAGAACCAGATGGTATGAACATCTTGGGCCTGGTTCTCTTTGCCATGGTGTTCGGTGTGGCACTGAGGAAGCTGGGAGAAGAGGGGGAGGAGCTCATACGCTTCTTCAACGCTTTCAATGAAGCCACCATGGTGCTGGTGTCCTGGATCATGTGGTACGTCCCGTTCGGCATCATGTTCGTGGTGGGAAGTAAGATAGTGGAGATGGAGGATGTGGTTCTGTTAATAAGGCGGACAAAGACAATCGTGAAGTGGGGTCCGCGTCCCGCGCCAGAACCGCCACCACGGACAGACGCCCACCCAGACCCTCCCCTATAGGTCAAGGTTTTGCGGCCGGAGTCCGCACCTTTGGGGGGGGGTACTGTCACGTTCTGACCTTTATTTTCTGTGTTTTGTGTTTAGTTAGTATGGTCAGGGCGTGAGTTGGGTGGGTAGTCTATGTTTGTTTTTCTATGTTTTGGTTATTTCGATGCGGCCTAGTATGGTTCTCAATCAGAGGCAGGTGTCATTAGTTGTCTCTGATTGAGAATCATACTTAGGTGGCCTGGGTTTCACTGTGTGTTTGTGGGTGATTGTTTCCTGTCTCAGTGTGTGCACCAGATAGGACTGTAATTTGAGTTTCACATTTTTTGTTTTGTTAGTTTTGTTCATGTGTACCTGATAGCATTAAAAAGTACCATGGAAAATTACCACGCCGCGTATTGGTCCTCTGATCCGTTTCGCCTCTCCTCTTCGGAAGAAGAGGAGGAAACTCGTTACACAGAGACAGTAGATCTAGCTGGTCTGTCATATTATAATAGAGACAGTAGATCTAGCTGGTAGTCATAATATAATAGAGACAGTAGATCTAGCTGGTCTGTCATATTATAATAGAGACAGTAGATCGAGCTGGTCTGTCATAATACAATAGAGACAGTAGATCTAGCTGGTCTGTCATAATATAATAGAGACAGTAGATCTAGCTGGCCTGTCATAATACAACAGAGACAGTAGATCTAGCTGGTCTGTCATATTATAATAGAGACAGTAGATCTAGCTGGTCTGTCATAATACAATAGAGACAGTAGATCTAGCTGGTCTGTCATAATATAATAGAGACAGTAGATCTAGCTGGTATGTCATAATATAATAGAGACAGTAGATCGAGCTGGTCTGTCATAATACAATAGAGACAGTAGATCTAGCTGGTCTGTCATAATATAATAGAGACAGTAGATCTAGCTGGCCTGTCATAATACAACAGAGACAGTAGATCTAGCTGGTCTGTCATATTATAATAGAGACAGTAGATCTAGCTGGTCTGTCATAATACAACAGAGACAGTAGATCTAGCTGGTCTGTCATAATATAATAGAGACAGTAGATCTAGCTGGTCTGTCATAATATAATAGAGAGAGTAGATCTAGCAGGTCTGTCATAATATAATAGAGACAGTAGATCTGGCTGGTCCGTCATCATATAATAGAGACAGTAGATCTAGCTGGTCTGTCATATTATAATAGAGACAGTAGATCGAGCTGGTCTGTCATAATACAATAGAGACAGTAGATCTAGCTGGTCTGTCATAATATAATAGAGACAGTAGATCTAGCTGGTCTGTCATAATACAATCGAGACAGTAGATCTAGCTGGTCTGTCATAATATAATAGAGACAGTAGATCTAGCTGGTCTGTCATAATATAATAGAGACAGTAGATCTAGCTGGTCTGTCATAATACAATAGAGACAGTAGATCTAGCTGGTCTGTCATAATATAATAGAGACAGTAGATCTAGCTGGTCTGTCATAATATAATAGAGACAGTAGATCTAGCTGGTCTGTCATAATACAATCGAGACAGTAGATCTAGCTGGTCTGTCATAATATAATAGAGACAGTATATCTAGCTGGTCTGTCATAATACAATAGAGACAGTGGATCTAGCTGGTCTGTCATAATACAATCGAGACAGTAGGTCAAGCTTGTCTGTCATAATATAATAGAGACAGTAGATCTAGCTGGTCTGTAATAATACAATAGAGACAGTAGATCTAGCTGGTCTGTCATAATATAATAGTGACAGTAGATCTAGCTGGTCTGTAATAATATAATAGAGACAGTAGATCTAGCTGGTCTGTCATAATACAATCGAGACAGTAGATCTAGCTGGTATGTCATAATACAATCGAGACAGTAGATCTAGCTGGTCTGTCATATTATAATAGAGACAGTAGATCTAGCTGGTCTGTCATAATATAATAGAGACCGTAGATTTAGCTGGTCTGTCATAATATAATAGAGACAGTAGATCTAGCTGGTCTGTCATAATACAATCGAGACAGTAGATCTAGCTGGTCTGTCATAATATAATAGAGACAGTAGATCTAGCTGGTCTGTCATAATATAATAGAGACAGTAGATCTAGCTGGTCTGTCATAATATAATAGAGACAGTAGATCTAGCTGGTCTGTCATAATACAATCGAGACAGTAGATCTAGCTGGTCTGTCATAATATAATAGAGACAGTATATCTAGCTCGTCTGTCATAATATAATAGAGACAGTAGATCTGGCTGGTCCGTCGTAATATAATAGAGACAGTCGATCTAGCTGGCCTGTCATAATATAATAGAGACAGAGACAGTAGATCCAGCTGGTCTGTCATATTATAATAGAGACAGAGACAGTAGATTTAGCTGGTCTGTCATAATATAATAGAGACAGTAGATCTAGCTGGTCTGTCATAATACAATAGAGACAGTAGATCTAGCTGGTCTGTCATAACATAATAGTGACAGTAGATCTAGCTGGTCTGTAATAATATTATAGAGACAGTAGATCTAGCTGGTCTGTCATAATATAATAGAGACAGTAGATCTAGCTGGTCTGTCATAATAAAATCGAGACAGTAGATCAAGCTGGTCTGTCATAATATAATAGAGACAGTAGATCTGGCTGGTCTGTCATAATATAATAGAGACAGTAGATCTAGCTGGTCGGTCATAATACAATAGAGACAGTAGATCTAGCTGGTCTGTCATAATATAATAGAGACAGTAGATCTAGCTGGTCTGTCATAATATAATAGAGAGAGAGTAGATCTAGCAGGTCTGTCATAATATAATAGAGACAGTAGATCTGGCTGGTCCGTCATAATATAATAGAGACAGTAGATCTAGCTGGTCTGTCATAATATAATAGAGACAGAGACAGTAGATCTATCTGGTCTGTCATATTATAATAGAGACAGTAGATATAGCTGGTCTGTCATAATATAATAGAGACAGTAGATCTAGCTGGTATGTCATAATATAATAGAGACAGTAGATCTAGCTGGTCTGTCATAATACAATCGAGACAGTAGATCTAGCTGGTCTGTCATAATATAATAGAGACAGTAGATCTAGCTGGTCTGTCATAATATAATAGAGACAGTAGATCTAGCTGGTATGTCATAATATAATAGAGACAGTAGATCTAGCTGGTCTGTCATAATTACAATAGAGACAGTAGATCTAGCTGGTCTGTCATAATATAATAGAGACAGTAGATCTAGCTGGTCTGTCATAATATAATAGAGACAGAGACAGTAGATCTAGCTGGTCTGTCATATTATAATAGAGACAGTAGATCTAGCTGGTAGTCATAATATAATAGAGACAGTAGATCTAGCTGGTCTGTCATATTATAATAGAGACAGTAGATCGAGCTGGTCTGTCATAATACAATAGAGACAGTAGATCTAGCTGGTCTGTCATAATATAATAGAGACAGTAGATCTAGCTGGCCTGTCATAATACAACAGAGACAGTAGATCTAGCTGGTCTGTCATATTATAATAGAGACAGTAGATCTAGCTGGTCTGTCATAATACAATAGAGACAGTAGATCTAGCTGGTCTGTCATAATATAATAGAGACAGTAGATCTAGCTGGTCTGTCATAATATAATAGAGAGAGTAGATCTAGCAGGTCTGTCATAATATAATAGAGACAGTAGATCTGGCTGGTCCGTCATTATATAATAGAGACAGTAGATCTAGCTGGTCTGTCATAATATAATAGAGATAGAGACAGTAGATCTAGCTGGTCTGTCATATTATAATAGAGAGAGTAGATCTAGCAGGTCTGTCATAATATAATAGAGACAGTAGATCTGGCTGGTCTGTCATAATATAATAGAGACAGTAGATCTAGCTGGTCTGTCATAATACAATCGAGACAGTAGATCTAGCTGGTCTGTCATAATATAATAGAGACAGTAGATCTAGCTGGTCTGTCATAATATAATAGAGACAGTAGATCTAGCTGGTCTGTCATAATACAATAGAGACAGTAGATCTAGCTGGTCTGTCATAATATAATAGAGACAGTAGATCTAGCTGGTCTGTCATAATATAATAGAGACAGTAGATCTAGCTGGTCTGTCATAATACAATCGAGACAGTAGATCTAGCTGGTCTGTCATAATATAATAGAGACAGTATATCTAGCTGGTCTGTCATAATACAATAGAGACAGTAGATCTAGCTGGTCTGTCATAATACAATCGAGACAGTAGGTCAAGCTTGTCTGTCATAATATAATAGAGACAGTAGATCTAGCTGGTCTGTAATAATACAATAGAGACAGTAGATCTAGCTGGTCTGTCATAATATAATAGTGACAGTAGATCTAGCTGGTCTGTAATAATATAATAGAGACAGTAGATCTAGCTGGTCTGTCATAATACAATCGAGACAGTAGATCTAGCTGGTATGTCATAATACAATCGAGACAGTAGATCTAGCTGGTCTGTCATATTATAATAGAGACAGTAGATCTAGCTGGTCTGTCATAATATAATAGAGACCGTAGATTTAGCTGGTCTGTCATAATATAATAGAGACAGTAGATCTAGCTGGTCTGTCATAATACAATCGAGACAGTAGATCTAGCTGGTCTGTCATAATATAATAGAGACAGTAGATCTAGCTGGTCTGTCATAATATAATAGAGACAGTAGATCTAGCTGGTCTGTCATAATACAATCGAGACAGTAGATCTAGCTGGTCTGTCATAAGATAATAGAGACAGTATATCTAGCTGGTCTGTCATAATACAATAGAGACAGTAGATCTAGCTGGTCTGTCATAATACAATCGAGACAGTAGGTCAAGCTTGTCTGTCATAATATAATAGAGAGAGTAGATCTAGCTGGTCTGTCATAATACAATAGAGACAGTAGATCTAGCTGGTCTGTCATAATATAATAGTGACAGTAGATCTAGCTGGTCTGTAATAATATAATAGAGACAGTAGATGTACCTGGTCTGTCATAATACAATCGAGACAGTAGATCTAGCTGGTCTGTTATAATACAATCGAGACAGTAGATCAAGCTGGTCTGTCATAATACAATCGAGACAGTAGATCTAGCTGGTCTGTCATAATATAATAGAGACAGTAGATCTAGCTGGTATGTCATATTATAATAGAGACATAGAGACAGTAGATTTAGCTGGTCTGTCATAATACAATAGAGACAGTAGATCTAGCTGGTCTGTCATAATATAATAGAGACAGTAGATCTACCTGGTCTGTCATAATATAATAGAGACAGTAGATCTAGCTGGTCTATCATAATATAATAGAGACAGTAGATCTGGCTGGTCCGTCATAATATAATAGAGACAGTCGATCTAGCTGGCCTGTCATAATATAATAGAGACAGTAGATCTAGCTGGTATGTCATATTATAATAGAGACATAGAGACAGTAGATCTAGCTGGTCTGTCATAATACAATAGAGACAGTAGATCTAGCTGGTCTGTCATAATATAATAGAGACAGTTGATCTACCCGGTCTGTCATAATATAATAGAGACAGTAGATCTAGCTGGTCTGTCATAATATAATAGAGACAGTAGATCTGGCTGGTCCGTCATAATATAATAGAGACAGTCGATCTAGCTGGCCTGTCATAATATAATAGAGACAGAGACAGTAGATCCAGCTGGTCTGTCATATTATAATAGAGACAGTAGATCTGGCTGGTCCGTCATAATATAATAGAGACAGTAGATCTAGCTGGTCTGTCATAATACAATCGAGACAGTAGATCTAGCTGGTATGTCATAATACAATCGAGACAGTAGATCTAGCTGGTCTGTCATATTATAATAGAGACAGTAGATCTAGCTGGTCTGTCATAATATAATAGAGACCGTAGATTTAGCTGGTCTGTCATAATATAATAGAGACAGTAGATCTAGCTGGTCTGTCATAATACAATCGAGACAGTAGATCTAGCTGGTCTGTCATAATATAATAGAGACAGTAGATCTAGCTGGTCTGTCATAATATAATAGAGACAGTAGATCTAGCTGGTCTGTCATAATACAATCGAGACAGTAGATCTAGCTGGTCTGTCATAATATAATAGAGACAGTATATCTAGCTGGTCTGTCATAATACAATAGAGACAGTAGATCTAGCTGGTCTGTCATAATACAATCGAGACAGTAGGTCAAGCTTGTCAGTCATAATATAATAGAGAGAGTAGATCTAGCTGGTCTGTCATAATACAATAGAGACAGTAGATCTAGCTGGTCTGTCATAATATAATAGTGACAGTAGATCTAGCTGGTCTGTAATAATATAATAGAGACAGTAGATGTACCTGGTCTGTCATAATACAATCGAGACAGTAGATCTAGCTGGTCTGTTATAATACAATCGAGACAGTAGATCAAGCTGGTCTGTCATAATACAATCGAGACAGTAGATCTAGCTGGTCTGTCATAATATAATAGAGACAGTAGATCTAGCTGGTATGTCATATTATAATAGAGACATAGAGACAGTAGATTTAGCTGGTCTGTCATAATACAATAGAGACAGTAGATCTAGCTGGTCTGTCATAATATAATAGAGACAGTAGATCTACCTGGTCTGTCATAATATAATAGAGACAGTAGATCTAGCTGGTCTATCATAATATAATAGAGACAGTAGATCTGGCTGGTCCGTCATAATATAATAGAGACAGTCGATCTAGCTGGCCTGTCATAATATAATAGAGACAGTAGATCTAGCTGGTATGTCATATTATAATAGAGACATAGAGACAGTAGATCTAGCTGGTCTGTCATAATACAATAGAGACAGTAGATCTAGCTGGTCTGTCATAATATAATAGAGACAGTTGATCTACCCGGTCTGTCATAATATAATAGAGACAGTAGATCTAGCTGGTCTGTCATAATATAATAGAGACAGTAGATCTGGCTGGTCCGTCATAATATAATAGAGACAGTCGATCTAGCTGGCCTGTCATAATATAATAGAGACAGAGACAGTAGATCCAGCTGGTCTGTCATATTATAATAGAGACAGTAGATCTGGCTGGTCCGTCATAATATAATAGAGACAGTAGATCTAGCTGGTCTGTCATAATATAATAGAGACAGTAGATCTAGCTGGTCTGTCATAATACAATAGAGACAGTAGATCTAGCTGGTCTGTCATAACATAATAGTGACAGTAGATCTAGCTGGTCTGTAATAATATTATAGAGACAGTAGATCTAGCTGGTCTGTCATAATATAATAGAGACAGTAGATCTAGCTGGTCTGTCATAATACAATAGAGACAGTAGATCTAGCTGGTCTGTCATAATATAATAGAGACAGTAGATCTAGCTGGTCTGTCATAATATAATAGAGAGAGTAGATCTAGCAGGTCTGTCATAATATAATAGAGACAGTAGATCTGGCTGGTCCGTCATTATATAATAGAGACAGTAGATCTAGCTGGTCTGTCATAATATAATAGAGACAGAGACAGTAGATCTAGCTGGTCTGTCATATTATAATAGAGACAGTAGATCTAGCTGGTCTGTCATAATATAATAGAGACCGTAGATTTAGCTGGTCTGTCATAATATAATAGAGACAGTAGATCTAGCTGGTCTGTCATAATACAATCGAGACAGTAGATCTAGCTGGTCTGTCATAATATAATAGAGACAGTAGATCTAGCTGGTCTGTCATAATATAATAGAGACAGTAGATCTAGCTGGTCTGTCATAATACAATAGAGACAGTAGATCTAGCTGGTCTGTCATAATATAATAGAGACAGTAGATCTAGCTGGTATGTCATAATATAATAGAGACAGTAGATCTAGCTGGTCTGTCATAATTACAATAGAGACAGTAGATCTAGCTGGTCTGTCATAATATAATAGAGACAGTAGATCTAGCTGGTCTGTCATAATATAATAGAGACAGAGACAGTAGATCTAGCTGGTCTGTCATATTATAATAGAGACAGTAGATCTAGCTGGTAGTCATAATATAATAGAGACAGTAGATCTAGCTGGTCTGTCATATTATAATAGAGACAGTAGATCGAGCTGGTCTGTCATAATACAATAGAGACAGTAGATCTAGCTGGTCTGTCATAATATAATAGAGACAGTAGATCTAGCTGGCCTGTCATAATACAACAGAGACAGTAGATCTAGCTGGTCTGTCATATTATAATAGAGACAGTAGATCTAGCTGGTCTGTCATAATACAACAGAGACAGTAGATCTAGCTGGTCTGTCATAATATAATAGAGACAGTAGATCTAGCTGGTCTGTCATAATATAATAGAGAGTAGATCTAGCAGGTCTGTCATAATATAATAGAGACAGTAGATCTGGCTGGTCCGTCATCATATAATAGAGACAGTAGATCTAGCTGGTCTATCATATTATAATAGAGACAGTAGATCGAGCTGGTCTGTCATAATACAATAGAGACAGTAGATCTAGCTGGTCTGTCATAATATAATAGAGACAGTAGATCTAGCTGGTCTGTCATAATACAATCGAGACAGTAGATCTAGCTGGTCTGTCATAATATAATAGAGACAGTAGATCTAGCTGGTCTGTCATAATATAATAGAGACAGTAGATCTAGCTGGTCTGTCATAATACAATAGAGACAGTAGATCTAGCTGGTCTGTCATAATATAATAGAGACAGTAGATCTAGCTGGTCTGTCATAATATAATAGAGACAGTAGATCTAGCTGGTCTGTCATAATACAATCGAGACAGTAGATCTAGCTGGTCTGTCATAATATAATAGAGACAGTATATCTAGCTGGTCTGTCATAATACAATAGAGACAGTAGATCTAGCTGGTCTGTCATAATACAATCGAGACAGTAGGTCAAGCTTGTCTGTCATAATATAATAGAGACAGTAGATCTAGCTGGTCTGTAATAATACAATAGAGACAGTAGATCTAGCTGGTCTGTCATAATATAATAGTGACAGTAGATCTAGCTGGTCTGTAATAATATAATAGAGACAGTAGATCTAGCTGGTCTGTCATAATACAATCGAGACAGTAGATCTAGCTGGTATGTCATAATACAATCGAGACAGTAGATCTAGCTTGTCTGTCATATTATAATAGAGACAGTAGATCTAGCTTGTCTGTCATAATATAATAGAGACCGTAGATTTAGCTGGTCTGTCATAATATAATAGAGACAGTAGATCTAGCTGGTCTGTCATAATACAATCGAGACAGTAGATCTAGCTGGTCTGTCATAATATAATAGAGACAGTAGATCTAGCTGGTCTGTCATAATATAATAGAGACAGTAGATCTAGCTGGTCTGTCATAATACAATCGAGACAGTAGATCTAGCTGGTCTGTCATAATATAATAGAGACAGTATATCTAGCTGGTCTGTCATAATACAATAGAGACAGTAGATCTAGCTGGTCTGTCATAATACAATCGAGACAGTAGGTCAAGCTTGTCTGTCATAATATAATAGAGACAGTAGATCTAGCTGGTCTGTCATAATACAATAGAGACAGTAGATCTAGCTGGTCTGTCATAATATAATAGTGACAGTAGATCTAGCTGGTCTGTAATAATATAATAGAGACAGTAGATGTACCTGGTCTGTCATAATACAATCGAGACAGTAGATCTAGCTGGTCTGTTATAATACAATCGAGACAGTAGATCAAGCTGGTCTGTCATAATACAATAGAGACAGTCGATCTAGCTGGCCTGTCATAATATAATAGAGACAGTAGATCTAGCTGGTATGTCATATTATAATAGAGACATAGAGACAGTAGATCTAGCTGGTCTGTCATAATACAATAGAGACAGTAGATCTAGCTGGTCTGTCATCCTTCTGTGGCTCAGCTGGTAGAGCATGGCGCTTGTAACGCCAGGATAGTGGGTTCGATTCCCGGGACCACCCATACGTAGAATGTATGCACACATGACTGTAAGTCGCTTTGGATAAAAGCGTCAGCTAAATGGCATATATTATATTATATTATAATATAATAGAGACAGTAGATCTACCTGGTCTGTCATAATATAATAGAGACAGTAGATCTAGCTGGTCTGTCATAATATAATAGAGACAGTAGATCTGGCTGGTCCGTCATAATATAATAGAGACAGTCGATCTAGCTGGCCTGTCATAATATAATAGAGACAGTAGATCTAGCTGGTATGTCATATTATAATAGAGACATAGAGACAGTAGATCTAGCTGGTCTGTCATAATACAATAGAGACAGTAGATCTAGCTGGTCTGTCATAATATAATAGAGACAGTAGATCTACCCGGTCTGTCATAATATAATAGAGACAGTAGATCTAGCTGGTCTGTCATAATATAATAGAGACAGTAGATCTGGCTGGTCCGTCATAATATAATAGAGACAGTAGATCTAGCTGGCCTGTCATAATATAATAGAGACAGAGACAGTAGATCCAGCTGGTCTGTCATATTATAATAGAGACAGTAGATCTGGCTGGTCCGTCATAATATAATAGAGACAGTAGATCTAGCTGGTCTGTCATAATATAATAGAGACAGAGACAGTAGATTTAGCTGGTCTGTCATAATATAATAGAGACAGTAGATCTAGCTGGTCTGTCATAATATAATAGAGACAGTAGATCTAGCTGGTCTGTCATAATATAATAGAGACAGTAGATCTAGCTGGTCTGTCATAATACAATAGAGACAGTAGATCTAGCTGGTCTGTCATAACATAATAGTGACAGTAGATCTAGCTGGTCTGTAATAATATTATAGAGACAGTAGATCTAGCTGGTCTGTCATAATATAATAGAGACAGTAGATCTAGCTGGTCTGTCATAATACAATCGAGACAGTAGATCAAGCTGGTCTGTCATAATATAATAGAGACAGTAGATCTGGCTGGTCTGTCATAATATAATAGAGACAGTAGATCTAGCTGGTCGGTCGTATTATAATAGAGACAGTAGATCTAGCTGGTCTGTCATAATACAATAGAGACAGTAGATCTAGCTGGTCTGTCATAATATAATAGAGACAGTAGATCTAGCTGGTCTGTCATAATATAATAGAGATAGTAGATCTAGCAGGTCTGTCATAATATAATAGAGACAGTAGATCTGGCTGGTCCGTCATAATATAATAGAGACAGTAGATCTAGCTGGTCTGTCATAATATAATAGTGACAGTAGATCTAGCTGGTCTGTAATAATATAATAGAGACAGTAGATGTACCTGGTCTGTCATAATACAATCGAGACAGTAGATCTAGCTGGTCTGTTATAATACAATCGAGACAGTAGATCAAGCTGGTCTGTCATAATACAATAGAGACAGTCGATCTAGCTGGCCTGTCATAATATAATAGAGACAGTAGATCTAGCTGATATGTCATATTATAATAGAGACATAGAGACAGTAGATCTAGCTGGTCTGTCATAATACAATAGAGACAGTAGATCTAGCTGGTCTGTCATAATATAATAGAGACAGTAGATCTACCTGGTCTGTCATAATATAATAGAGACAGTAGATCTAGCTGGTCTGTCATAATATAATAGAGACAGTAGATCTGGCTGGTCCGTCATAATATAATAGAGACAGTCGATCTAGCTGGCCTGTCATAATATAATAGAGACAGTAGATCTAGCTGGTATGTCATATTATAATAGAGACATAGAGACAGTAGATCTAGCTGGTCTGTCATAATACAATAGAGACAGTAGATCTAGCTGGTCTGTCATAATATAATAGAGACAGTAGATCTACCCGGTCTGTCATAATATAATAGAGACAGTAGATCTAGCTGGTCTGTCATAATATAATAGAGACAGTAGATCTGGCTGGTCCGTCATAATATAATAGAGACAGTCGATCTAGCTGGCCTGTCATAATATAATAGAGACAGAGACAGTAGATCCAGCTGGTCTGTCATATTATAATAGAGACAGTAGATCTGGCTGGTCCGTCATAATATAATAGAGACAGTAGATCTAGCTGGTCTGTCATAATATAATAGAGACAGAGACAGTAGATTTAGCTGGTCTGTCATAATATAATAGAGACAGTAGATCTAGCTGGTCTGTCATAATATAATAGAGACAGTAGATCTAGCTGGTCTGTCATAATATAATAGAGACAGTAGATCTAGCTGGTCTGTCATAATACAATAGAGACAGTAGATCTAGCTGGTCTGTCATAACATAATAGTGACAGTAGATCTAGCTGGTCTGTAATAATATTATAGAGACAGTAGATCTAGCTGGTCTGTCATAATATAATAGAGACAGTAGATCTAGCTGGTCTGTCATAATACAATCGAGACAGTAGATCAAGCTGGTCTGTCATAATATAATAGAGACAGTAGATCTGGCTGGTCTGTCATAATATAATAGAGACAGTAGATCTAGCTGGTCGGTCGTATTATAATAGAGACAGTAGATCTAGCTGGTCTGTCATAATACAATAGAGACAGTAGATCTAGCTGGTCTGTCATAATATAATAGAGACAGTAGATCTAGCTGGTCTGTCATAATATAATAGAGATAGTAGATCTAGCAGGTCTGTCATAATATAATAGAGACAGTAGATCTGGCTGGTCCGTCATAATATAATAGAGACAGTAGATCTAGCTGGTCTGTCATAATATAATAGAGACAGAGACAGTAGATCTAGCTGGTCTGTCATATTATAATAGAGACAGTAGATCTAGCTGGTCTGTCATAATATAATAGAGACAGTAGATCTAGCTGGTATGTCATAATATAATAGAGACAGTAGATTTAGCTGGTCTGTCATAATATAATAGAGACAGTAGATCTAGCTGGTCTGTCATAATACAATTGAGACAGTAGATCTAGATGGTCTGTCATAATATAATAGAGACAGTAGATCTAGCTGGTCTGTCATAATATAATAGAGACAGTAGATCTAGCTGGTATGTCATAATATAATAGAGACAGTAGATCTAGCTGGTCTGTCATAATTACAATAGAGACAGTAGATCTAGCTGGTCTGTCATAATATAATAGAGACAGTAGATCTAGCTGGTCTGTCATAATATAATAGAGACAGAGACAGTAGATCTAGCTGGTCTGTCATATTATAATAGAGACAGTAGATCTAGCTGGTAGTCATAATATAATAGAGACACTAGATCTAGCTGGTCTGTCATATTATAATAGAGACAGTAGATCGAGCTGGTCTGTCATAATACAATAGAGACAGTAGATCTTGCTGGTCTGTCATAATATAATAGAGACAGTAGATCTAGCTGGCCTGTCATAATACAACAGAGACAGTAGATCTAGCTGGCCTGTCATAATACAACAGAGACAGTAGATCTAGCTGGTCTGTCATATTATAATAGAGACAGTAGATCTAGCTGGTCTGTCATAATACAATAGAGACAGTAGATCTGGCTGGTCCGTCATAATATAATAGAGACAGTCGATCTAGCTGGCCTGTCATAATATAATAGAGACAGAGACAGTAGATCCAGCTGGTCTGTCATATTATAATAGAGACAGTAGATCTAGCTGGTCTGTCATAATATAATAGAGACAGTAGATCTAGCTGGTCTGTCATAATACAATAGAGACAGTAGATCTAGCTGGTCTGTCATAACATAATAGTGACAGTAGATCTAGCTGGTCTGTAATAATATTATAGAGACAGTAGATCTAGCTGGTCTGTCATAATATAATAGAGACAGTAGATCTAGCTGGTCTGTCATAATACAATCGAGACAGTAGATCAAGCTGGTCTGTCATAATATAATAGAGACAGTAGATCTGGCTGGTCTGTCATAATATAATAGAGACAGTAGATCTAGCTGGTCGGTCGTATTATAATAGAGACAGTAGATCTAGCAGGTCTGTCATAATATAATAGAGACAGTAGATCTGGCTGGTCTGTCATAATATAATAGAGACAGTAGATCTAGCTGGTCTGTCATAATATAATAGAGACAGAGACAGTAGATCTAGCTGGTCTGTCATATTATAATAGAGACAGTAGATCTAGCTGGTCTGTCATAATATAATAGAGACAGTAGATCTAGCTGGTATGTCATAATATAATAGAGACAGTAGATTTAGCTGGTCTGTCATAATATAATAGAGACAGTAGATTTAGCTGGTCTGTCATAATACAATCGAGACAGTAGATCTAGCTGGTCTGTCATAATATAATAGAGACAGTAGATCTAGCTGGTCTGTCATAATATAATAGAGACAGTAGATCTAGCTGGTATGTCATAATATAATAGAGACAGTAGATCTAGCTGGTCTGTCATAATTACAATAGAGACAGTAGATCTAGCTGGTCTGTCATAATATAATAGAGACAGTAGATCTAGCTGGTCTGTCATAATATAATAGAGACAGAGACAGTAGATCTAGCTGGTCTGTCATATTATAATAGAGACAGTAGATCTAGCTGGTAGTCATAATATAATAGAGACACTAGATCTAGCTGGTCTGTCATATTATAATAGAGACAGTAGATCGAGCTGGTCTGTCATAATACAATAGAGACAGTAGATCTAGCTGGTCTGTCATAATATAATAGAGACAGTAGATCTAGCTGGCCTGTCATAATACAACAGAGACAGAGACAGTAGATCTAGCTGGTCTGTCATATTATAATAGAGACAGTAGATCTAGCTGGTCTGTCATAATATAATAGAGACAGTAGATCTAGCTGGTATGTCATAATATAATAGAGACAGTAGATTTAGCTGGTCTGTCATAATATAATAGAGACAGTAGATTTAGCTGGTCTGTCATAATACAATCGAGACAGTAGATCTAGCTGGTCTGTCATAATATAATAGAGACAGTAGATCTAGCTGGTCTGTCATAATATAATAGAGACAGTAGATCTAGCTGGTATGTCATAATATAATAGAGACAGTAGATCTAGCTGGTCTGTCATAATTACAATAGAGACAGTAGATCTAGCTGGTCTGTCATAATATAATAGAGACAGTAGATCTAGCTGGTCTGTCATAATATAATAGAGACAGAGACAGTAGATCTAGCTGGTCTGTCATATTATAATAGAGACAGTAGATCTAGCTGGTAGTCATAATATAATAGAGACACTAGATCTAGCTGGTCTGTCATATTATAATAGAGACAGTAGATCGAGCTGGTCTGTCATAATACAATAGAGACAGTAGATCTAGCTGGTCTGTCATAATATAATAGAGACAGTAGATCTAGCTGGCCTGTCATAATACAACAGAGACAGTAGATCTAGCTGGCCTGTCATAATACAACAGAGACAGTAGATCTAGCTGGTCTGTCATATTATAATAGAGACAGTAGATCTAGCTGGTCTGTCATAATACAATAGAGACAGTAGATCTGGCTGGTCCGTCATAATATAATAGAGACAGTCGATCTAGCTGGCCTGTCATAATATAATAGAGACAGAGACAGTAGATCCAGCTGGTCTGTCATATTATAATAGAGACAGTAGATCTGGCTGGTCCGTCATAATATAATAGAGACAGTAGATCTAGCTGGTCTGTCATAATATAATAGAGACAGAGACAGTAGATTTAGCTGGTCTGTCATAATATAATAGAGACAGTAGATCTAGCTGGTCTGTCATAATATAATAGAGACAGTAGATCTAGCTGGTCTGTCATAATATAATAGAGACAGTAGATCTAGCTGGTCTGTCATAATACAATAGAGACAGTAGATCTAGCTGGTCTGTCATAACATAATAGTGACAGTAGATCTAGCTGGTCTGTAATAATATTATAGAGACAGTAGATCTAGCTGGTCTGTCATAATATAATAGAGACAATAGATCTAGCTGGTCTGTCATAATACAATCGAGACAGTAGATCTAGCTGGTCTGTCATAATATAATAGAGACAGTAGATCTAGCTGGTCTGTCATAATATAATAGAGACAGTAGATCTAGCTGGTCTGTCATAATACAATCCAGACAGTAGATCTAGCTGGTCTGTCATAATATAATAGAGACAGTATATCTAGCTGGTCTGTCATAATACAATAGAGACAGTAGATCTAGCTGGTCTGTCATAATACAATCGAGACAGTAGGTCAAGCTTGTCTGTCATAATATAATAGAGACAGTAGATCTAGCTGGTCTGTCATAATACAATAGAGACAGTAGATCTAGCTGGTCTGTCATAATATAATAGTGACAGTAGATCTAGCTGGTCTGTAATAATATAATAGAGACAGTAGATGTACCTGGTCTGTCATAATACAATCGAGACAGTAGATCTAGCTGGTCTGTTATAATACAATCGAGACAGTAGATCAAGCTGGTCTGTCATAATACAATCGAGACAGTAGATCTAGCTGGTCTGTCATAATATAATAGAGACAGTAGATCTAGCTGGTATGTCATATTATAATAGAGACATAGAGACAGTAGATTTAGCTGGTCTGTCATAATACAATAGAGACAGTAGATCTAGCTGGTCTGTCATAATATAATAGAGACAGTAGATCTACCTGGTCTGTCATAATATAATAGAGACAGTAGATCTAGCTGGTCTGTCATAATATAATAGAGACAGTAGATCTGGCTGGTCCGTCATAATATAATAGAGACAGTCGATCTAGCTGGCCTGTCATAATATAATAGAGACAGTAGATCTAGCTGGTATGTCATATTATAATAGAGACATAGAGACAGTAGATCTAGCTGGTCTGTCATAATACAATAGAGACAGTAGATCTAGCTGGTCTGTCATAATATAATAGAGACAGTAGATCTACCTGGTCTGTCATAATATAATAGAGACAGTAGATCTAGCTGGTCTGTCATAATATAATAGAGACAGTAGATCTGGCTGGTCCGTCATAATATAATAGAGACAGTCGATCTAGCTGGCCTGTCATAATATAATAGAGACAGAGACAGTAGATCCAGCTGGTCTGTCATATTATAATAGAGACAGTAGATCTGGCTGGTCCGTCATAATATAATAGAGACAGTAGATCTAGCTGGTCTGTCATAATATAATAGAGACAGAGACAGTAGATTTAGCTGGTCTGTCATAATATAATAGAGACAGTAGATCTAGCTGGTCTGTCATAATACAATAGAGACAGTAGATCTAGCTGGTCTGTCATAACATAATAGTGACAGTAGATCTAGCTGGTCTGTAATAATATTATAGAGACAGTAGATCTAGCTGGTCTGTCATAATATAATAGAGACAGTAGATCTAGCTGGTCTGTCATAATACAATCGAGACAGTAGATCAAGCTGGTCTGTCATAATATAATAGAGACAGTAGATCTGGCTGGTCTGTCATAATATAATAGAGACAGTAGATCTAGCTGGTCGGTCATATCATAATAGAGACAGTAGATCTAGCTGGTCTGTCATAATACAATAGAGACAGTAGATCTAGCTGGTCTGTCATAATATAATAGAGACAGTAGATCTAGCTGGTCTGTCATAATATAATAGAGACAGTAGATCTAGCTGGTATGTCATAATATAATAGAGACAGTAGGTCTAGCTGGTCTGTCATAATATAATAGAGACAGTAGATCTAGCTGGTCTGTCATAATATAATAGAGACAGAGACAGTAGATCTAGCTGGTCTGTCATATTATAATAGAGACAGTAGATCTAGCTGGTCTGTCATAATATAATAGAGACAGTAGATCTAGCTGGTATGTCATAATATAATAGAGACAGTAGATTTAGCTGGTCTGTCATAATATAATAGAGACAGTAGATCTAGCTGGTCTGTCATAATACAATCGAGACAGTAGATCTAGCTGGTCTGTCATAATATAATAGAGACAGTAGATCTAGCTGGTCTGTCATAATATAATAGAGACAGTAGATCTAGCTGGTATGTCATAATATAATAGAGACAGTAGATCTAGCTGGTCTGGCATAATTACAATAGAGACAGTAGATCTAGCTGGTCTGTCATAATATAATAGAGACAGTAGATCTAGCTGGTCTGTCATAATATAATAGAGACAGAGACAGTAGATCTAGCTGGTCTGTCATATTATAATAGAGACAGTAGATCTAGCTGGTAGTCATAATATAATAGAGACACTAGATCTAGCTGGTCTGTCATATTATAATAGAGACAGTAGATCGAGCTGGACTGTCATAATACAATAGAGACAGTAGATCTAGCTGGTCTGTCATAATATAATAGAGACAGTAGATCTAGCTGGCCTGTCATAATACAACAGAGACAGTAGATCTAGCTGGTCTGTCATATTATAATAGAGACAGTAGATCTAGCTGGTCTGTCATAATACAATAGAGACAGTAGATCTGGCTGGTCCGTCATAATATAATAGAGACAGTCGATCTAGCTGGCCTGTCATAATATAATAGAGACAGAGACAGTAGATCCAGCTGGTCTGTCATATTATAATAGAGACAGTAGATCTGGCTGGTCCGTCATAATATAATAGAGACAGTAGATCTAGCTGGTCTGTCATAATATAATAGAGACAGAGACAGTAGATTTAGCTGGTCTGTCATAATATAATAGAGACAGTAGATCTAGCTGGTCTGTCATAATATAATAGAGACAGTAGATCTAGCTGGTCTGTCATAATATAATAGAGACAGTAGATCTAGCTGGTCTGTCATAATACAATAGAGACAGTAGATCTAGCTGGTCTGTCATAACATAATAGTGACAGTAGATCTAGCTGGTCTGTAATAATATTATAGAGACAGTAGATCTAGCTGGTCTGTCATAATATAATAGAGACAGTATATCTAGCTGGTCTGTCATAATACAATCGAGACAGTAGATCAAGCTGGTCTGTCATAATATAATAGAGACAGTAGATCTGGCTGGTCTGTCATAATATAATAGAGACAGTAGATCTAGCTTGTCGGTCATATTATAATAGAGACAGTAGATCTAGCTGGTCTGTCATAATATAATAGAGACAGTAGATCTAGCTGGTCTGTCATAATATAATAGAGAGAGTAGATCTAGCAGGTCTGTCATAATATAATAGAGACAGTAGATCTGGCTGGTCCGTCATAATATAATAGAGACAGTAGATCTAGCTGGTCTGTCATAATATAATAGAGACAGAGACAGTAGATCTAGCTGGTCTGTCATATTATAATAGAGACAGTAGATCTAGCTGGTCTGTCATAATATAATAGAGACAGTAGATCTAGCTGGTATGTCATAATATAATAGAGACAGTAGATTTAGCTGGTCTGTCATAATATAATAGAGACAGTAGATCTAGCTGGTCTGTCATAATACAATTGAGACAGTAGATCTAGCTGGTCTGTCATAATATAATAGAGACAGTAGATCTAGCTGGTCTGTCATAATATAATAGAGACAGTAGATCTAGCTGGTATGTCATAATATAATAGAGACAGTAGATCTAGCTGGTCTGTCATAATTACAATAGAGACAGTAGATCTAGCTGGTCTGTCATAATATAATAGAGACAGTAGATCTAGCTGGTCTGTCATAATATAATAGAGACAGAGACAGTAGATCTAGCTGGTCTGTCATATTATAATAGAGACAGTAGATCTAGCTGGTAGTCATAATATAATAGAGACACTAGATCTAGCTGGTCTGTCATATTAGAATAGAGACAGTAGATCGAGCTGGTCTGTCATAATACAATAGAGACAGTAGATCTAGCTGGTCTGTCATAATATAATAGAGACAGTAGATCTAGCTGGCCTGTCATAATACAACAGAGACAGTAGATCTAGCTGGTCTGTCATATTATAATAGAGACAGTAGATCTAGCTGGTCTGTCATAATACAATAGAGACAGTAGATCTGGCTGGTCCGTCATAATATAATAGAGACAGTCGATCTAGCTGGCCTGTCATAATATAATAGAGACAGAGACAGTAGATCCGGCTGGTCCGTCATATTATAATAGAGACAGTAGATCTGGCTGGTCCGTCATAATATAATAGAGACAGTAGATCTAGCTGGTCTGTCATAATATAATAGAGACAGTAGATCTAGCTGGTCTGTCATAATATAATAGAGACAGTAGATCTAGCTGGTCTGTCATAATATAATAGAGACAGTAGATCTAGCTGGTCTGTCATAATACAATAGAGACAGTAGATCTAGCTGGTCTGTCATAACATAATAGTGACAGTAGATCTAGCTGGTCTGTAATAATATTATAGAGACAGTAGATCTAGCTGGTCTGTCATAATATAATAGAGACAGTAGATCTAGCTGGTCTGTCATAATACAATCGAGACAGTAGATCAAGCTGGTCTGTCATAATATAATAGAGACAGTAGATCTGGCTGGTCTGTCATAATATAATAGAGACAGTAGATCTAGCTGGTCGGTCATATTATAATAGAGACAGTAGATCTAGCTGGTCTGTCATAATACAATAGAGACAGTAGATCTAGCTGGTCTGTCATAATATAATAGAGACAGTAGATCTAGCTGGTCTGTCATAATATAATAGAGAGAGTAGATCTAGCAGGTCTGTCATAATATAATAGAGACAGTAGATCTGGCTGGTCCGTCATAATATAATAGAGACAGTAGATCTAGCTGGTCTGTCATAATATAATAGAGACAGAGACAGTAGATCTAGCTGGTCTGTCATATTATAATAGAGACAGTAGATCTAGCTGGTCTGTCATAATATAATAGAGACAGTAGATCTAGCTGGTATGTCATAATATAATAGAGACAGTAGATTTAGCTGGTCTGTCATAATATAATAGAGACAGTAGATCTAGCTGGTCTGTCATAATACAATCGAGACAGTAGATCTAGCTGGTCTGTCATAATATAATAGAGACAGTAGATCTAGCTGGTCTGTCATAATATAATAGAGACAGTAGATCTAGCTGGTATGTCATAATATAATAGAGACAGTAGATCTAGCTGGTCTGTCATAATTACAATAGAGACAGTAGATCTAGCTGGTCTGTCATAATATAATAGAGACAGTAGATCTAGCTGGTCTGTCATAATATAATAGAGACAGAGACAGTAGATCTAGCTGGTCTGTCATATTATAATAGAGACAGTAGATCTAGCTGGTAGTCATAATATAATAGAGACAGTAGATTTAGCTGGTCTGTCATAATATAATAGAGACAGTAGATCTAGCTGGTCTGTCATAATATAATAGAGACAGTAGATCTAGCTGGTCTGTCATAATATAATAGAGACAGTAGATCTAGCTGGTCTGTCATAATACAATAGAGACAGTAGATCTAGCTGGTCTGTCATAACATAATAGTGACAGTAGATCTAGCTGGTCTGTAATAATATTATAGAGACAGTAGATCTAGCTGGTCTGTCATAATATAATAGAGACAGTAGATCTAGCTGGTCTGTCATAATACAATCGAGACAGTAGATCAAGCTGGTCTGTCATAATATAATAGAGACAGTAGATCTGGCTGGTCTGTCATAATATAATAGAGACAGTAGATCTAGCTGGTCGGTCATATTATAATAGAGACAGTAGATCTAGCTGGTCTGTCATAATACAATAGAGACAGTAGATCTAGCTGGTCTGTCATAATATAATAGAGACAGTAGATCTAGCTGGTCTGTCATAATATAATAGAGAGAGTAGATCTAGCAGGTCTGTCATAATATAATAGAGACAGTAGATCTGGCTGGTCCGTCATAATATAATAGAGACAGTAGATCTAGCTGGTCTGTCATAATATAATAGAGACAGAGACAGTAGATCTAGCTGGTCTGTCATATTATAATAGAGACAGTAGATCTAGCTGGTCTGTCATAATATAATAGAGACAGTAGATCTAGCTGGTATGTCATAATATAATAGAGACAGTAGATTTAGCTGGTCTGTCATAATATAATAGAGACAGTAGATCTAGCTGGTCTGTCATAATATAATAGAGACAGTAGATCTAGCTGGTATGTCATAATATAATAGAGACAGTAGATCTAGCTGGTCTGTCATAATTACAATAGAGACAGTAGATCTAGCTGGTCTGTCATAATATAATAGAGACAGTAGATCTAGCTGGTCTGTCATAATATAATAGAGACAGAGACAGTAGATCTAACTGGTCTGTCATATTATAATAGAGACAGTAGATCTAGCTGGTAGTCATAATATAATAGAGACAGTAGATCTAGCTGGTCTGTCATATTATAATAGAGACAGTAGATCGAGCTGGTCTGTCATAATACAATAGAGACAGTAGATCTAGCTGGTCTGTCATAATATAATAGAGACAGTAGATCTAGCTGGCCTGTCATAATACAACATAGATAGTAGATCTAGCTGGTCTGTCATATTATAATAGAGACAGTAGATCTAGCTGGTCTGTCATAATATAATAGAGACAGTAGATCTAGCTGGTCTGTCATAATATAATAGAGAGAGTAGATCTAGCAGGTCTGTCATAATATAATAGAGACAGTAGATCTGGCTGGTCCGTCATAATATAATAGAGACAGTAGATCTAGCTGGTCTGTCATAATATAATAGAGACAGAGACAGTAGATCTAGCTGGTCTGTCATATTATAATAGAGACAGTAGATCTAGCTGGTAGTCATAATATAATAGAGACAGTAGATCTAGCTGGTCTGTCATAATATAATAGAGACAGAGACAGTAGATCTAGCTGGTCTGTCATATTATAATAGAGACAGTAGATCTAGCTGGTCTGTCATAATATAATAGAGACAGTAGATCTAGCTGGTATGTCATAATATAATAGAGACAGTAGATTTAGCTGGTCTGTCATAATATAATAGAGACAGTAGATCTAGCTGGTCTGTCATAATACAATCGAGACAGTAGATCTAGCTGGTCTGTCATAATATAATAGAGACAGTAGATCTAGCTGGTCTGTCATAATATAATAGAGACAGTAGATCTAGCTGGTATGTCATAATATAATAGAGACAGTAGATCTAGCTGGTCTGTCATAATTACAATAGAGACAGTAGATCTAGCTGGTCTGTCATAATATAATAGAGACAGTAGATCTAGCTGGTCTGTCATAATATAATAGAGACAGAGACAGTAGATCTAGCTGGTCTGTCATATTATAATAGAGACAGTAGATCTAGCTGGTAGTCATAATATAATAGAGACAGTAGATCTAGCTGGTCTGTCATATTATAATAGAGACAGTAGATCGAGCTGGTCTGTCATAATACAATAGAGACAGTAGATCTAGCTGGTCTGTCATAATATAATAGAGACAGTAGATCTAGCTGGCCTGTCATAATACAACAGAGATAGTAGATCTAGCTGGTCTGTCATATTATAATAGAGACAGTAGATCTAGCTGGTCTGTCATAATACAATAGAGACAGTAGATCTAGCTGGTCTGTCATAATATAATAGAGACAGTAGATCTAGCTGGTCTGTCATAATATAATAGAGAGAGTAGATCTAGCAGGTCTGTCATAATATAATAGAGACAGTAGATCTGGCTGGTCCGTCATAATATAATAGAGACAGTAGATCTAGCTGGTCTGTCATAATATAATAGAGACAGAGACAGTAGATCTAGCTGGTCTGTCATATTATAATAGAGACAGTAGATCTAGCTGGTAGTCATAATATAATAGAGACAGTAGATCTAGCTGGTCTGTCATAATATAATAGAGACAGTAGATCTAGCTGGTATGTCATAATATAATAGAGACAGTAGATCTAGCTGGTCTGTCATAATTACAATAGAGACAGTAGATCTAGCTGGTCTGTCATAATATAATAGAGACAGTAGATCTAGCTGGTCTGTCATAATATAATAGAGACAGTAGATCTAGCTGGTATGTCATAATATAATAGAGACAGTAGATTTAGGTGGTCTGTCATAATATAATAGAGACAGTAGATCTAGCTGGTCTGTCATAATACAATCGAGACAGTAGATCTAGCTGGTCTGTCATAATATAATAGAGACAGTAGATCTAGCTGGTCTGTCATAATATAATAGAGACAGTAGATCTAGCTGGTATGTCATAATATAATAGAGACAGTAGATCTAGCTGGTATGTCATAATATAATAGAGACAGTAGATCTAGCTGGTCTGTCATAATTACAATAGAGACAGTAGATCTAGCTAGTCTGTCATAATATAATAGAGACAGTAGATCTAGCTGGTCTGTCATAATATAATAGAGACAGAGACAGTAGATCTAGCTGGTCTGTCATATTATAATAGAGACAGTAGATCTAGCTGGTAGTCATAATATAATAGAGACAGTAGATTTAGCTGGTCTGTCATAATATAATAGAGACAGTAGATCTAGCTGGTCTGTCATAATATAATAGAGACAGTAGATCTAGCTGGTCTGTCATAATATAATAGAGACAGTAGATCTAGCTGGTCTGTCATAATATAATAGAGACAGTAGATCTAGCTGGTCTGTCATAATACAATCGAGACAGTAGATCAAGCTGGTCTGTCATAATATAATAGAGACAGTAGATCTGGCTGGTCTGTCATAATATAATAGAGACAGTAGATCTAGCTGGTCGGTCATATTATAATAGAGACAGTAGATCTAGCTGGTCTGTCATAATACAATAGAGACAGTAGATCTAGCTGGTCTGTCATAATATAATAGAGACAGTAGATCTAGCTGGTCTGTCATAATATAATAGAGAGAGTAGATCTAGCAGGTCTGTCATAATATAATAGAGACAGTAGATCTGGCTGGTCCGTCATAATATAATAGAGACAGTAGATCTCGCTGGTCTGTCATAATATAATAGAGACAGAGACAGTAGATCTAGCTGGTCTGTCATATTATAATAGAGACAGTAGATCTAGCTGGTCTGTCATAATATAATAGAGACAGTAGATCTAGCTGGTATGTCATAATATAATAGAGACAGTAGATTTAGCTGGTCTGTCATAATATAATAGAGACAGTAGATCTAGCTGGTCTGTCATAATACAATCGAGACAGTAGATCTAGCTGGTCTGTCATAATATAATAGAGACAGTAGATCTAGCTGGTCTGTCATAATATAATAGAGACAGTAGATCTAGCTGGTATGTCATAATATAATAGAGACAGTAGATCTAGCTGGTATGTCATAATATAATAGAGACAGTAGATCTAGCTGGTCTGTCATAATATAATAGAGACAGTAGATCTAGCTGGTCTGTCATAATATAATAGAGACAGAGACAGTAGATCTAGCTGGTCTGTCATATTATAATTGAGACAGTAGATCTAGCTGGTAGTCATAATATAATAGAGACAGTAGATCTAGCTGGTCTGTCATATTATAATAGAGACAGTAGATCGAGCTGGTCTGTCATAATACAATAGAGACAGTAGATCTAGCTGGTCTGTCATAATATAATAGAGACAGTAGATCTAGCTGGCCTGTCATAATACAACAGAGATAGTAGATCTAGCTGGTCTGTCATATTATAATAGAGACAGTAGATCTAGCTGGTCTGTCATAATACAATAGAGACAGTAGATCTAGCTGGTCTGTCATAATATAATAGAGACAGTAGATCTAGCTGGTCTGTCATAATATAATAGAGAGAGTAGATCTAGCAGGTCTGTCATAATATAATAGAGACAGTAGATCTGGCTGGTCCGTCATAATATAATAGAGACAGTAGATCTAGCTGGTCTGTCATAATATAATAGAGACAGAGACAGTAGATCTAGCTGGTCTGTCATATTATAATAGAGACAGTAGATCTAGCTGGTAGTCATAATATAATAGAGACAGTAGATCTAGCTGGTCTGTCATAATATAATAGAGACAGAGACAGTAGATCTAGCTGGTCTGTCATATTATAATAGAGACAGTAGATCTAGCTGGTCTGTCATAATATAATAGAGACAGTAGATCTAGCTGGTATGTCATAATATAATAGAGACAGTAGATCTAGCTGGTCTGTCATAATACAATTGAGACAGTAGATCTAGCTGGTCTGTCATAATATAATAGAGACAGTAGATCTAGCTGGTCTGTCATAATATAATAGAGACAGTAGATCTAGCTGGTATGTCATAATATAATAGAGACAGTAGATCTAGCTGGTCTGTCATAATTACAATAGAGACAGTAGATCTAGCTGGTCTGTCATAATATAATAGAGACAGTAGATCTAGCTGGTCTGTCATAATATAATAGAGACAGAGACAGTAGATCTAGCTGGTCTGTCATATTATAATAGAGACAGTAGATCTAGCTGGTAGTCATAATATAATAGAGACAGTAGATCTAGCTGGTCTGTCATATTATAATAGAGACAGTAGATCGAGCTGGTCTGTCATAATACAATAGAGACAGTAGATCTAGCTGGTCTGTCATAATATAATAGAGACAGTAGATCTAGCTGGCCTGTCATAATACAACAGAGATAGTAGATCTAGCTGGTCTGTCATATTATAATAGAGACAGTAGATCTAGCTGGTCTGTCATAATACAATCGAGACAGTAGATCAAGCTGGTCTGTCATAATATAATAGAGACAGTAGATCTGGCTGGTCTGTCATAATATAATAGAGACAGTAGATCTAGCTGGTCGGTCATATTATAATAGAGACAGTAGATCTAGCTGGTCTGTCATAATACAATAGAGACAGTAGATCTAGCTGGTCTGTCATAATATAATAGAGACAGTAGATCTAGCTGGTCTGTCATAATATAATAGAGAGAGTAGATCTAGCAGGTCTGTCATAATATAATAGAGACAGTAGATCTGGCTGGTCCGTCATAATATAATAGAGACAGTAGATCTAGCTGGTCTGTCATAATATAATAGAGACAGAGACAGTAGATCTAGCTGGTCTGTCATATTATAATAGAGACAATAGATCTAGCTGGTCTGTCATAATATAATAGAGACAGTAGATCTAGCTGGTATGTCATAATATAATAGAGACAGTAGATTTAGCTGGTCTGTCATAATATAATAGAGACAGTAGATCTAGCTGGTCTGTCATAATACAATCGAGACAGTAGATCTAGCTGGTCTGTCATAATATAATAGAGACAGTAGATCTAGCTGGTCTGTCATAATATAATAGAGACAGTAGATCTAGCTGGTATGTCATAATATAATAGAGACAGTAGATCTAGCTGGTCTGTCATAATTACAATAGAGACAGTAGATCTAGCTGGTCTGTCATAATATAATAGAGACAGTAGATCTAGCTGGTCTGTCATATTATAATAGAGACAGTAGATCTAGCTGGTAGTCATAATATAATAGAGACAGTAGATCTAGCTGGTCTGTCATATTATAATAGAGACAGTAGATCGAGCTGGTCTGTCATAATACAATAGAGACAGTAGATCTAGCTGGTCTGTCATAATATAATAGAGACAATAGATCTAGCTGGCCTGTCATAATACAACAGAGATAGTAGATCTAGCTGGTCTGTCATATTATAATAGAGACAGTAGATCTAGCTGGTCTGTCATAATATAATAGAGACAGTAGATCTAGCTGGTATGTCATAATATAATAGAGACAGTAGATCTAGCTGGTCTGTCATAATTACAATAGAGACAGTAGATCTAGCTGGTCTGTCATAATATAATAGAGACAGTAGATCTAGCTGGTCTGTCATAATATAATAGAGACAGAGACAGTAGATCTAGCTGGTCTGTCATATTATAATAGAGACAGTAGATCTAGCTGGTAGTCATAATATAATAGAGACAGTAGATCTAGCTGGTCTGTCATATTATAATAGAGACAGTAGATCGAGCTGGTCTGTCATAATACAATAGAGACAGTAGATCTAGCTGGTCTGTCATAATATAATAGAGACAGTAGATCTAGCTGGCCTGTCATAATACAACAGAGATAGTAGATCTAGCTGGTCTGTCATATTATAATAGAGACAGTAGATCTAGCTGGTCTGTCATAATACAATCGAGACAGTAGATCAAGCTGGTCTGTCATAATATAATAGAGACAGTAGATCTGGCTGGTCTGTCATAATATAATAGAGACAGTAGATCTAGCTGGTCGGTCATATTATAATAGAGACAGTAGATCTAGCTGGTCTGTCATAATACAATAGAGACAGTAGATCTAGCTGGTCTGTCATAATATAATAGAGACAGTAGATCTAGCTGGTCTGTCATAATATAATAGAGAGAGTAGATCTAGCAGGTCTGTCATAATATAATAGAGACAGTAGATCTGGCTGGTCCGTCATAATATAATAGAGACAGTAGATCTAGCTGGTCTGTCATAATATAATAGAGACAGAGACAGTAGATCTAGCTGGTCTGTCATATTATAATAGAGACAATAGATCTAGCTGGTCTGTCATAATATAATAGAGACAGTAGATCTAGCTGGTATGTCATAATATAATAGAGACAGTAGATTTAGCTGGTCTGTCATAATATAATAGAGACAGTAGATCTAGCTGGTCTGTCATAATACAATCGAGACAGTAGATCTAGCTGGTCTGTCATAATATAATAGAGACAGTAGATCTAGCTGGTCTGTCATAATATAATAGAGACAGTAGATCTAGCTGGTATGTCATAATATAATAGAGACAGTAGATCTAGCTGGTCTGTCATAATTACAATAGAGACAGTAGATCTAGCTGGTCTGTCATAATATAATAGAGACAGTAGATCTAGCTGGTCTGTCATATTATAATAGAGACAGTAGATCTAGCTGGTAGTCATAATATAATAGAGACAGTAGATCTAGCTGGTCTGTCATATTATAATAGAGACAGTAGATCGAGCTGGTCTGTCATAATACAATAGAGACAGTAGATCTAGCTGGTCTGTCATAATATAATAGAGACAATAGATCTAGCTGGCCTGTCATAATACAACAGAGATAGTAGATCTAGCTGGTCTGTCATATTATAATAGAGACAGTAGATCTAGCTGGTCTGTCATAATACAATAGAGACAGTAGATCTAGCTGGTCTGTCATAATATAATAGAGACAGTAGATCTAGCTGGTCTGTCATAATATAATAGAGAGAGTAGATCTAGCAGGTCTGTCATAATATAATAGAGACAGTAGATCTGGCTGGTCCGTCATAATATAATAGAGACAGTAGATCTAGCTGGTCTGTCATAATATAATAGAGACAGAGACAGTAGATCTAGCTGGTCTGTCATATTATAATAGAGACAGTAGATCTAGCTGGTAGTCATAATATAATAGAGACAGTAGATCTAGCTGGTCTGTCATAATATAATAGAGACAGAGACAGTAGATCTAGCTGGTCTGTCATATTATAATAGAGACAGTAGATCTAGCTGGTCTGTCATAATATAATAGAGACAGTAGATCTAGCTGGTATGTCATAATATAATAGAGACAGTAGATTTAGCTGGTATGTCATAATATAATAGAGACAGTAGATCTAGCTGGTCTGTCATAATTACAATAGAGACAGTAGATCTAGCTGGTCTGTCATAATATAATAGAGACAGTAGATCTAGCTGGTCTGTCATAATATAATAGAGACAGAGACAGTAGATCTAGCTGGTCTGTCATATTATAATAGAGACAGTAGATCTAGCTGGTAGTCATAATATAATAGAGACAGTAGATCTAGCTGGTCTGTCATATTATAATAGAGACAGTAGATCGAGCTGGTCTGTCATAATACAATAGAGACAGTAGATCTAGCTGGTCTGTCATAATATAATAGAGACAGTAGATCTAGCTGGCCTGTCATAATACAACAGAGATAGTAGATCTAGCTGGTCTGTCATATTATAATAGAGACAGTAGATCTAGCTGGTCTGTCATAATACAATAGAGACAGTAGATCTAGCTGGTCTGTCATAATATAATAGAGACAGTAGATCTAGCTGGTCTGTCATAATATAATAGAGAGAGTAGATCTAGCAGGTCTGTCATAATATAATAGAGACAGTAGATCTGGCTGGTCCGTCATAATATAATAGAGACAGTAGATCTAGCTGGTCTGTCATAATATAATAGAGACAGAGACAGTAGATCTAGCTGGTCTGTCATATTATAATAGAGACAGTAGATCTAGCTGGTAGTCATAATATAATAGAGACAGTAGATCTAGCTGGTCTGTCATAATATAATAGAGACAGTAGATCTAGCTGGTCTGTCATAATATAATAGAGAGAGTAGATCTAGCAGGTCTGTCATAATATAATAGAGACAGTAGATCTGGCTGGTCCGTCATAATATAATAGAGACAGTAGATCTAGCTGGTCTGTCATAATATAATAGAGACAGAGACAGTAGATCTAGCTGGTCTGTCATATTATAATAGAGACAGTAGATCGAGCTGGTCTGTCATAATACAATAGAGACAGTAGATCTAGCTGGTCTGTCATAATATAATAGAGACAGTAGATCTAGCTGGTCTGTCATTATACAATCGAGACAGTAGATCTAGCTGGTCTGTCATAATATAATAGAGACAGTAGATCTAGCTGGTCTGTCATAATATAATAGAGACAGTAGATCTAGCTGGTCTGTCATAATATAATAGAGACAGTAGATCTAGCTGGTCTGTCATAATATAATAGAGACAGTAGATCTAGCTGGTCTGTCATAATACAATCGAGACAGTAGATCCAGCTGGTCTGTCATAATATAATAGAGACAGTATATCTAGCTGGTCTGTCATAATACAATAGAGACAGTAGATCTAGCTGGTCTGTCATAATACAATAGAGACAGTAGATCTAGCTGGTCTGTCATAATACAATCGAGACAGTAGGTCAAGCTTGTCTGTCATAATATAATAGAGACAGTAGATCTAGCTGGTCTGTCATAATACAATAGAGACAGTAGATCTAGCTGGTCTGTCATAATATAATAGTGACAGTAGATCTAGCTGGTCTGTAATAATATAATAGAGACAGTAGATCTAGCTGGTCTGTCATAATACAATCGAGACAGTAGATCTAGCTGGTCTGTCATAATACAATCGAGACAGTAGATCTAGCTGGTCTGTCATAATATAATAGAGACAGTAGATCTAGCTGGTATGTCATATTATAATAGAGACGTAGAGACAGTAGATTTAGCTGGTCTGTCATAATGTAATAGAGACATAGAGACAGTAGATCTAGCTGGTCTGTCATAATACAATAGAGACAGTAGATCTAGCTGGTCTGTCATAATATAATAGATACAGTAGATCTACCTGGTCTGTCATAATATAATAGAGACAGTAGATCTAGCTGGTCTGTCATAATATAATAGAGACAGTAGATCTGGCTGGTCCGTCATAATATAATAGAGACAGTCGATCTAGCTGGCCTGTCATAATATAATAGAGACAGAGACAGTAGATCCATCTGGTCTGTCATATTATAATAGAGACAGTAGATCTAGCTGGTCTGTCATAATACAATAGAGACAGTAGATCTAGCTGGGCTGTCATAATATAATAGAGACAGTAGATCTAGCTGGTCTGTCATAATACAACAGAGACAGTAGATCTAGCTGGTCTGTCATATTATAATAGAGACAGTAGATCTAGCTGGTCTGTCATAATACAATCGAGACAGTAGATCAAGCTGGTCTGTCATAATATAATAGAGACAGTAGATCTGGCTGGTCTGTCATAATATAATAGAGACAGTAGATCTAGCTGGTCGGTCATATTATAATAGAGACAGTAGATCTAGCTGGTCTGTCATAATACAATAGAGACAGTAGATCTAGCTGGTCTGTCATAATATAATAGAGAGAGTAGATCTAGCAGGTCTGTCATAATATAATAGAGACAGTAGATCTGGCTGGTCCGTCATAATATAATAGAGACAGTAGATCTAGCTGGTCTGTCATAATATAATAGAGACAGAGACAGTAGATCTAGCTGGTCTGTCATATTATAATAGAGACAGTAGATCTAGCTGGTCTGTCATAATATAATAGAGACAGTAGATCTAGCTGGTATGTCATAATATAATAGAGACAGTAGATTTAGCTGGTCTGTCATAATATAATAGAGACAGTAGATCTAGCTGGTCTGTCATAATACAATCGAGACAGTAGATCTAGCTGGTCTGTCATAATATAATAGAGACAGTAGATCTAGCTGGTCTGTCATAATATAATAGAGACAGTAGATCTAGCTGGTATGTCATAATATAATAGAGACAGTAGATCTAGCTGGTCTGTCATAATTACAATAGAGACAGTAGATCTAGCTGGTCTGTCATAATATAATAGAGACAGTAGATCTAGCTGGTCTGTCATAATATAATAGAGACAGAGACAGTAGATCTAGCTGGTCTGTCATATTATAATAGAGACAGTAGATCTAGCTGGTAGTCATAATATAATAGAGACAGTAGATCTAGCTGGTCTGTCATATTATAATAGAGACAGTAGATCGAGCTGGTCTGTCATAATACAATAGAGACAGTAGATCTAGCTGGTCTGTCATAATATAATAGAGACAGTAGATCTAGCTGGCCTGTCATAATACAACAGAGATAGTAGATCTAGCTGGTCTGTCATATTATAATAGAGACAGTAGATCTAGCTGGTCTGTCATAATACAATAGAGACAGTAGATCTAGCTGGTCTGTCATAATATAATAGAGACAGTAGATCTAGCTGGTCTGTCATAATATAATAGAGAGAGTAGATCTAGCAGGTCTGTCATAATATAATAGAGACAGTAGATCTGGCTGGTCCGTCATAATATAATAGAGACAGTAGATCTAGCTGGTCTGTCATAATATAATAGAGACAGAGACAGTAGATCTAGCTGGTCTGTCATATTATAATAGAGACAGTAGATCTAGCTGGTAGTCATAATATAATAGAGACAGTAGATCTAGCTGGTCTGTCATAATATAATAGAGACAGAGACAGTAGATCTAGCTGGTCTGTCATATTATAATAGAGACAGTAGATCTAGCTGGTCTGTCATAATATAATAGAGACAGTAGATCTAGCTGGTATGTCATAATATAATAGAGACAGTAGATTTAGCTGGTCTGTCATAATATAATAGAGACAGTAGATCTAGCTGGTCTGTCATAATACAATCGAGACAGTAGATCTAGCTGGTCTGTCATAATATAATAGAGACAGTAGATCTAGCTGGTCTGTCATAATATAATAGAGACAGAGACAGTAGATCTAGCTGGTCTGTCATATTATAATAGAGACAGTAGATCTAGCTGGTAGTCATAATATAATAGAGACAGTAGATCTAGCTGGTCTGTCATAATATAATAGAGACAGAGACAGTAGATCTAGCTGGTCTGTCATATTATAATAGAGACAGTAGATCTAGCTGGTCTGTCATAATATAATAGAGACAGTAGATCTAGCTGGTATGTCATAATATAATAGAGACAGTAGATTTAGCTGGTCTGTCATAATATAATAGAGACAGTAGATCTAGCTGGTCTGTCATAATACAATCGAGACAGTAGATCTAGCTGGTCTGTCATAATATAATAGAGACAGTAGATCTAGCTGGTCTGTCATAATATAATAGAGACAGTAGATCTAGCTGGTATGTCATAATATAATAGAGACAGTAGATCTAGCTGGTCTGTCATAATTACAATAGAGACAGTAGATCTAGCTGGTCTGTCATAATATAATAGAGACAGTAGATCTAGCTGGTCTGTCATAATATAATAGAGACAGAGACAGTAGATCTAGCTGGTCTGTCATATTATAATAGAGACAGTAGATCTAGCTGGTAGTCATAATATAATAGAGACAGTAGATCTAGCTGGTCTGTCATATTATAATAGAGACAGTAGATCGAGCTGGTCTGTCATAATACAATAGAGACAGTAGATCTAGCTGGTCTGTCATAATATAATAGAGACAGTAGATCTAGCTGGCCTGTCATAATACAACAGAGATAGTAGATCTAGCTGGTCTGTCATATTATAATAGAGACAGTAGATCTAGCTGGTCTGTCATAATACAATAGAGACAGTAGATCTAGCTGGTCTGTCATAATATAATAGAGACAGTAGATCTAGCTGGTCTGTCATAATATAATAGAGAGAGTAGATCTAGCAGGTCTGTCATAATATAATAGAGACAGTAGATCTGGCTGGTCCGTCATAATATAATAGAGACAGTAGATCTGGCTGGTCTGTCATAATATAATAGAGACAGAGACAGTAGATCTAGCTGGTCTGTCATATTATAATAGAGACAGTAGATCTAGCTGGTAGTCATAATATAATAGAGACAGTAGATCTAGCTGGTCTGTCATAATATAATAGAGACAGTAGATCTAGCTGGTCTGTCATAATATAATAGAGAGTAGATCTAGCAGGTCTGTCATAATATAATAGAGACAGTAGATCTGGCTGGTCCGTCATAATATAATAGAGACAGTAGATCTAGCTGGTCTGTCATAATATAATAGAGACAGAGACAGTAGATCTAGCTGGTCTGTCATATTATAATAGAGACAGTAGATCGAGCTGGTCTGTCATAATACAATAGAGACAGTAGATCTAGCTGGTCTGTCATAATATAATAGAGACAGTAGATCTAGCTGGTCTGTCATTATACAATCGAGACAGTAGATCTAGCTGGTCTGTCATAATATAATAGAGACAGTAGATCTAGCTGGTCTGTCATAATATAATAGAGACAGTAGATCTAGCTGGTCTGTCATAATATAATAGAGACAGTAGATCTAGCTGGTCTGTCATAATATAATAGAGACAGTAGATCTAGCTGGTCTGTCATAATACAATCGAGACAGTAGATCCAGCTGGTCTGTCATAATATAATAGAGACAGTATATCTAGCTGGTCTGTCATAATACAATAGAGACAGTAGATCTAGCTGGTCTGTCATAATACAATAGAGACAGTAGATCTAGCTGGTCTGTCATAATACAATCGAGACAGTAGGTCAAGCTTGTCTGTCATAATATAATAGAGACAGTAGATCTAGCTGGTCTGTCATAATACAATAGAGACAGTAGATCTAGCTGGTCTGTCATAATATAATAGTGACAGTAGATCTAGCTGGTCTGTAATAATATAATAGAGACAGTAGATCTAGCTGGTCTGTCATAATACAATCGAGACAGTAGATCTAGCTGGTCTGTCATAATACAATCGAGACAGTAGATCTAGCTGGTCTGTCATAATATAATAGAGACAGTAGATCTAGCTGGTATGTCATATTATAATAGAGACGTAGAGACAGTAGATTTAGCTGGTCTGTCATAATGTAATAGAGACATAGAGACAGTAGATCTAGCTGGTCTGTCATAATACAATAGAGACAGTAGATCTAGCTGGTCTGTCATAATATAATAGATACAGTAGATCTACCTGGTCTGTCATAATATAATAGAGACAGTAGATCTAGCTGGTCTGTCATAATATAATAGAGACAGTAGATCTGGCTGGTCCGTCATAATATAATAGAGACAGTCGATCTAGCTGGCCTGTCATAATATAATAGAGACAGAGACAGTAGATCCATCTGGTCTGTCATATTATAATAGAGACAGTAGATCTAGCTGGTCTGTCATAATACAATAGAGACAGTAGATCTAGCTGGGCTGTCATAATATAATAGAGACAGTAGATCTAGCTGGTCTGTCATAATACAACAGAGACAGTAGATCTAGCTGGTCTGTCATATTATAATAGAGACAGTAGATCTAGCTGGTCTGTCATAATACAATAGAGACAGTAGATCTAGCTGGTCTATCATGATATAATAGAGACAGTAGATCTAGCTGGTCTGTCATAATATAATAGAGAGAGTAGATCTAGCAGGTCTGTCATAATATAATAGAGACAGTAGATCTGGCTGGTCCGTCATAATATAGAGACAGTAGATCTAGCTGGTCTGTCATAATATAATAGAGACAGAGACAGTAGATCTAGCTGGTCTGTCATATTATAATAGAGACAGTAGATCTAGCTGGTCTGTCATAATATAATAGAGACAGTAGATCTAGCTGGTCTGTCATAATATAATAGAGACAGTAGATCTAGCTGGTCTGTCATAATATAATAGAGACAGTAGATCTAGCTGTTCTGTCATAATATAATAGAGACAGTAGATCTAGCTGGTCTGTCATAATACAATCGAGACAGTAGATCTAGCTGGTCTGTCATAATATAATAGAGACAGTAGATCTAGCTGGTCTGTCATAATACAATAGAGACAGTAGATCTAGCTGGTCTGTCATAATACAATCGAGACAGTAGATCTAGCTGGTCTGTCATAATACAATAGAGAAAGTAGATCTAGCTGGTCTGTCATAATATAATAGTGACAGTAGATCTAGCTGGTCTGTAATAATATAATAGAGACAGTAGATCTAGCTGGTCTGTCATAATATAATAGAGACATCAGATCTAGCTGGTCTGTCATAATACAATCGAGACAGTAGATCAAGCTGGTCTGTCATAATATAATAGAGACAGTAGATCTGGCTGGTCTGTCATAATACAATAGAGACAGTAGATCAAGCTGGTCTGTCATAATACAATCGAGACAGTAGATCTAGCTGGTCTGTCATAATTACAATTGAGACAGTAGATCTAGCTGGTCTGTCATAATATAATAGAGACAGTAGATCGAGCTGGAATGTCATAATATAATAGAGACAGAGACAGTAGATCTAGCTGGTCTGTCATATTATAATAGAGACAGTAGATCTAGCTGGTCTGTCATAATATAATAGAGACAGTAGATCTAGCTGGTCTGTCATAATATAATAGAGACAGTAGATCTAGCTGGTCTGTCATAATATAATAGAGACAGTAGATCTAGCTGTTCTGTCATAATATAATAGAGACAGTAGATCTAGCTGGTCTGTCATAATACAATCGAGACAGTAGATCTAGCTGGTCTGTCATAATATAATAGAGACAGTAGATCTAGCTGGTCTGTCATAATACAATAGAGACAGTAGATCTAGCTGGTCTGTCATAATACAATTGAGACAGTAGATCTAGCTGGTCTGTCATAATACAATAGAGAAAGTAGATCTAGCTGGTCTGTCATAATATAATAGTGACAGTAGATCTAGCTGGTCTGTAATAATATAATAGAGACAGTAGATCTAGCTGGTCTGTCATAATATAATAGAGACATCAGATCTAGCTGGTCTGTCATAATACAATCGAGACAGTAGATCAAGCTGGTCTGTCATAATATAATAGAGACAGTAGATCTGGCTGGTCTGTCATAATACAATAGAGACAGTAGATCAAGCTGGTCTGTCATAATACAATCGAGACAGTAGATCTAGCTGGTCTGTCATAATTACAATTGAGACAGTAGATCTAGCTGGTCTGTCATAATATAATAGAGACAGTAGATCGAGCTGGAATGTCATAATATAATAGAGACAGTAGATCTAGCTGGTATGTCATATTATAATAGAGACATAGAGACAGTAGATTTAGCTGGTCTGTCATAATATAATAGAGACATAGAGACAGTAGATCTAGCTGTTCTGTCATAATACAATAGAGACAGTAGATCTACCTGGTCTGTCATAATATAATAGAGACAGTAGATCTAGCTGGTCTGTCATAATATAATAGAGACATTAGATCTAGCTGGTCTGTCATAATATAATAGAGACAGTAGATCTAGCTGGTCTGTCATAATATAATAGAGACAGTAGATCTAGCTGGTCTGTCATATTATGATAGAGACAGTAGATCTAGCTGGTCTGTCATAATATAATAGAAACAGTAGATCTAGCTGGTCTGTCATAATATAATAGAGAGAGTAGATCTCGCTGGTCTGTCATAATATAATAGAGAGAGTCAATCTAGCTGGTCTGTCATAATACAATTGAGACAGTAGTTCTAGCTGGTCTGTCATAATATAATAGAGACAGTAGATCGAGCTGGTCTGTCATATTATGATAGAGACAGTAGATCTAGCTGGTCTGTCATGATATAATAGAAACAGTAGATCTAGCTGGTCTCTCATAATATAATAGAGACAGTATATCCAGTTTGTCTGTCATAATATAATAGAGACAGTAGATCTGGCTGGTCCGTCATAATATAATAGAGACAGTAGATCTAGCTGGTCTGTCATAATATAATAGAGACAGAGACAGTAGATCTAGCTGGTCTGTCATATTATAATAGAGACAGTAGATCTAGCTGGTCTGTCATAATATAATAGAGACAGTAGATCTAGCTGGTATGTCATAATATAATAGAGACAGTAGATTTAGCTGGTATGTCATATTATAATAGAGACAGAGACAGTAGATTTAGCTGGTCTGTCATAATACAATAGAGACAGTAGATCTAGCTGGTCTGTCATAATATAATAGAGACAGTAGATCTACCTGGTCTGTCATAATATAATAGAGACAGTAGATCAAGCTGGTCTGTCATAATATAATAGAGACAGTAGATCTGGCTGGTCTGTCATAATACAATAGAGACAGTAGATCAAGCTGGTCTGTCATAATACAATCGAGACAGTAGATCTAGCTGGTCTGTCATAATACAATTGAGACAGTAGATCTAGCTGGTCTGTCATAATATAATAGAGACAGTAGATCGAGCTGGAATGTCATAATATAATAGAGACAGTAGATCTAGCTGGTATGTCATATTATAATAGAGACATAGAGACAGTAGATTTAGCTGGTCTGTCATAATATAATAGAGACATAGAGACAGTAGATCTAGCTGGTCTGTCATAATACAATAGAGACAGTAGATCTAGCTGGTCTGTCATAATATAATAGAGACAGTAGATCTACCTGGTCTGTCATAATATAATAGAGACAGTAGATCTAGCTGGTCTGTCATAATATAATAGAGACATTAGATCTAGCTGGTCTGTCATAATATAATAGAGACAGTAGATCTAGCTGGTCTGTCATAATATAATAGAGACAGTAGATCTAGCTGGTCTGTCATATTATGATAGAGACAGTAGATCTAGCTGGTCTGTCATAATATAATAGAAACAGTAGATCTAGCTGGTCTGTCATAATATAATAGAGAGAGTAGATCTCGCTGGTCTGTCATAATATAATAGAGAGAGTCAATCTAGCTGGTCTGTCATAATACAATTGAGACAGTAGTTCTAGCTGGTCTGTCATAATATAATAGAGACAGTAGATCGAGCTGGTCTGTCATATTATGATAGAGACAGTAGATCTAGCTGGTCTGTCATGATATAATAGAAACAGTAGATCTAGCTGGTCTCTCATAATATAATAGAGACAGTATATCCAGTTTGTCTGTCATAATATAATAGAGACAGTAGATCTGGCTGGTCCGTCATAATATAATAGAGACAGTAGATCTAGCTGGTCTGTCATAATATAATAGAGACAGAGACAGTAGATCTAGCTGGTCTGTCATATTATAATAGAGACAGTAGATCTAGCTGGTCTGCTAAATGGCATATATTAAAATATTATTATTATATATTAATATAATAGAGACAGTAGATCTAGCTGGTATGTCATAATATAATAGAGACAGTAGATTTAGCTGGTATGTCATATTATAATAGAGACAGAGACAGTAGATTTAGCTGGTCTGTCATAATACAATAGAGACAGTAGATCTAGCTGGTCTGTCATAATATAATAGAGACAGTAGATCTACCTGGTCTGTCATAATATAATAGAGACAGTAGATCAAGCTGGTCTGTCATAATATAATAGAGACAGTAGATCTGGCTGGTCTGTCATAATACAATAGAGACAGTAGATCAAGCTGGTCTGTCATAATACAATCGAGACAGTAGATCTAGCTGGTCTGTCATAATACAATTGAGACAGTAGATCTAGCTGGTCTGTCATAATATAATAGAGACAGTAGATCGAGCTGGAATGTCATAATATAATAGAGACAGTAGATCTAGCTGGTATGTCATATTATAATAGAGACATAGAGACAGTAGATTTAGCTGGTCTGTCATAATATAATAGAGACATAGAGACAGTAGATCTAGCTGGTCTGTCATAATACAATAGAGACAGTAGATCTAGCTGGTCTGTCATAATATAATAGAGACAGTAGATCTACCTGGTCTGTCATAATATAATAGAGACAGTAGATCTAGCTGGTCTGTCATAATATAATAGAGACATTAGATCTAGCTGGTCTGTCATAATATAATAGAGACAGTAGATCTAGCTGGTCTGTCATAATATAATAGAGACAGTAGATCTAGCTGGTCTGTCATATTATGATAGAGACAGTAGATCTAGCTGGTCTGTCATAATATAATAGAAACAGTAGATCTAGCTGGTCTGTCATAATATAATAGAGAGAGTAGATCTCGCTGGTCTGTCATAATATAATAGAGAGAGTCAATCTAGCTGGTCTGTCATAATACAATTGAGACAGTAGTTCTAGCTGGTCTGTCATAATATAATAGAGACAGTAGATCGAGCTGGTCTGTCATATTATGATAGAGACAGTAGATCTAGCTGGTCTGTCATGATATAATAGAAACAGTAGATCTAGCTGGTCTCTCATAATATAATAGAGACAGTATATCCAGTTTCTCTGTCATAATATAATAGAGAAAGTAGATCTGGCTGGTCCGTCATAATATAATAGACAGTAGATCTAGCTGGTCTGTCATAATATAATAGAGACAGAGACAGTAGATCTAGCTGGTCTGTCATATTATAATAGAGACAGTAGATCTAGCTGGTCTGTCATAATATAATAGAGACAGTAGATCTAGCTGGTATGTCATAATATAATAGAGACAGTAGATTTAGCTGGTATGTCATATTATAATAGAGACAGAGACAGTAGATTTAGCTGGTCTGTCATAATACAATAGAGACAGTAGATCTAGCTGGTCTGTCATAATATAATAGAGACAGTAGATCTACCTGGTCTGTCATAATATAATAGAGACAGTAGATCTAGCTGGTCTGTCATAATATAATAGAGACATTAGATCTAGCAGGTCCGTCATAATATAATAGAGACAGTAGATCTGGCTGGTCCGTCATAATATAATAGAGACAGTCGATCTAGCTGGTCTGTCATAATATAATAGAGACAGAGACAGTAGATCCAGCTGGTCTGTCATATTATAATAGAGACAGTAGATCTAGCTGGTAGTCATAATATAATAGAGACAGTAGATGTAGCTGGTCTGTCATAATACAATAGACAGTAGATCGAGCTGGTAGTCATAATATAATAGAGACAGTAGATCTAGCTGGTCTGTCATATAATAATAGAGACAGTAGATCTAGCTGGTCTGTCATAGTACAACAGAGACAGTAGATCTAACTGGTCTGACATATCATAATAGAGAGAGTAGATCTAGCTGGTCTGTCATAATACAATAGAGACAGTAGATCTAGCTGGGCTTTCATAATATAATAGAGACAGTAGATCTAGCTGGTCTGTCATAATACAACAGAGACAGTAGATCTAGCTGGTCTGTCATAATATAATAGAGAGAGTAGATCTAGCAGGTCTGTCATAATATAATAGAGACAGTAGATCTGGCTGGTCCGTCATAATATTATAGAGACAGTAGATCTAGCTGGTCTGTCATAATATAATAGAGACAGAGACAGTAGATCTAGCTGGTCTGTCATATTATAATAGAGACAGTAGATCTAGCTGGTCTGTCATAATATAATAGAGACAGTAGATCTAGCTGTTCTGTCATAATATAATAGAGACAGTAGATCTAGCTGGTCTGTCATAATACAATCGAGACAGTAGATCTAGCTGGTCTGTCATAATATAATAGAGGAAGTAGATCTAGCTGGTCTGTCATAATACAATAGAAACAGTAGATCTAGCTAGTCTGTCATAATACAATCGAGACAGTAGATCTAGCTGGTCTGTCATAATACAATAGAGAAAGTAGATCTAGCTGGTCTGTCATAATATAATAGAGACATCAGATCTAGCTGGTCTGTCATAATACAATCGAGACAGTAGATCAAGCTGGTCTGTCATAATATAATAGAGACAGTAGATCTGGCTGGTCTGTCATAATACAATAGAGACAGTAGATCAAGCTGGTCTGTCATAATACAATCGAGACAGTAGATCTAGCTGGTCTGTCATAATACAATTGAGACAGTAGATCTAGCTGGTCTGTCATAATATAATAGAGACAGTAGATCGAGCTGGAATGTCATAATATAATAGAGACAGTAGATCTAGCTGGTATGTCATATTATAATAGAGACATAGAGACAGTAGATTTAGCTGGTCTGTCATAATATAATAGAGACATAGAGACAGTAGATCTAGCTGGTCTGTCATAATACAATAGAGACAGTAGATCTAGCTGGTCTGTCATAATATAATAGAGACAGTAGATCTACCTGGTCTGTCATAATATAATAGAGACAGTAGATCTAGCTGGTCTGTCATAATATAATAGAGACATTAGATCTAGCTGGTCTGTCATAATATAATAGAGACAGTAGATCTAGCTGGTCTGTCATAATATAATAGAGACAGTAGATCTAGCTGGTCTGTCATATTATGATAGAGACAGTAGATCTAGCTGGTCTGTCATAATATATTAGAAACAGTAGATCTAGCTGGTCTGTCATAATATAATAGAGAGAGTCAATCTAGCTGGTCTGTCATAATACAATTGAGACAGTAGTTCTAGCTGGTCTGTCATAATATAATAGAGACAGTAGATCGAGCTGGTCTGTCATATTATGATAGAGACAGTAGATCTAGCTGGTCTGTCACGATATAATAGAAACAGTAGATCTAGCTGGTCTCTCATAATATAATAGAGACAGTATATCCAGTTTGTCTGTCATAATATAATAGAGACAGTAGATCTGGCTGGTCCGTCATAATATAATAGAGACAGTAGATCTAGCTGGTCTGTCATAATATAATAGAGACAGAGACAGTAGATCTAGCTGGTCTGTCATATTATAATAGAGACAGTAGATCTAGCTGGTCTGTCATAATATAATAGAGACAGTAGATCTAGCTGGTATGTCATAATATAATAGAGACAGTAGATCTAGCTGGTATGTCATATTATAATAGAGACAGAGACAGTAGATTTAGCTGGTCTGTCATAATACAATAGAGACAGTAGATCTAGCTGGTCTGTCATAATATAATAGAGACAGTAGATCTACCTGGTCTGTCATAATATAATAGAGACAGTAGATCTAGCTGGTCTGTCATAATATAATAGAGACATTAGATCTAGCAGGTCCGTCATAATATAATAGAGACAGTAGATCGAGCTGGTAGTCATAATATAATAGAGACAGTAGATCTAGCTGGTCTGTCATATAATAATAGAGACAGTAGATCTAGCTGGTCTGTCATAATATAATAGAGACAGTAGATCTAGCTGGTATGTCATAATATAATAGAGACAGTAGATTTAGCTGGTATGTCATAATATAATAGAGACAGTAGATTTAGCTGGTATGTCATATTATAATAGAGACAGAGACAGTAGATTTAGCTGGTCTGTCATAATACAATAGAGACAGTAGATCTAGCTGGTCTGTCATAATATAATAGAGACAGTAGATGTAGCTGGTCTGTCATAATACAATAGACAGTAGATCGAGCTGGTAGTCATAATATAATAGAGACAGTAGATCTAGCTGGTCTGTCATATAATAATAGAGACAGTAGATCTAGCTGGTCTGTCATAGTACAACAGAGACAGTAGATCTAGCTGGTCTGACATATCATAATAGAGAGAGTAGATCTAGCTGGTCTGTCATAATACAATAGAGACAGTAGATCTAGCTGGGCTGTCATAATATAATAGAGACAGTAGATCTAGCTGGTCTGTCATAATACAACAGAGACAGTAGATCTAGCTGGTCTGTCATATTATAATAGAGACAGTAGATCTAGCTGGTCTGTCATAATACAATAGAGACAGTAGATCTAGCTGGTCTGTCATAATACAATTGAGACAGTAGATCTAGCTGGTCTGTCATAATATAATAGAGACAGTAGATCGAGCTGGAATGTCATAATATAATAGAGACAGTAGATCTAGCTGGTATGTCATATTATAATAGAGACATAGAGACAGTAGATCTAGCTGGTCTGTCATAATATAATAGAGACAGAGACAGTAGATTTAGCTGGTCTGTCATAATTTAATAGAGACAGTAGATCTAGCTGGTCTGTCATAATACAATAGAGACAGTAGATCTAGCTGGTCTGTCATAATACAATCGAGACAGTAGATCTAGCTGGTCTGTCATAATACAATAGAGACAGTAGATCTAGCTGGTCTGTCATAATATAATAGAGACAGTAGATCTAGCTGGTAGTCATAATATAATAGAGACAGTAGATGTAGCTGGTCTGTCATAATACAATAGACAGTAGATCGAGCTGGTAGTCATAATACAATCGAGACAGTAGATCAAGCTGGTCTGTCATAATACAATAGAGACAGTAGATCAAGCTGGTCTGTCATAATACAATCGAGACAGTAGATCTAGCTGGTCTGTCATAATACAATTGAGACAGTAGATCTAGCTGGTCTGTCATAATATAATAGAGACAGTAGATCTAGCTGGAATGTCAAAATATAATAGAGACAGTAGATCTAGCTGGTATGTCATATTATAATAGAGACATAGAGACAGTATATTTAGCTGGTCTGTCATAATATAATAGAGACATAGAGACAGTAGATCTAGCTGGTCTGTCATAATAAAATAGAGACAGTAGATCTAGCTGGTCTGTCATAATATAATAGAGACAGTAGATCTACCTGGTCTGTCATAATATAATAGAGACAGTAGATCTAGCTGGTCTGTCATAATATAATAGAGACATTAGATCTAGCAGGTCTGTCATAATATAATAGAGACAGTAGATCTGGCTGGTCCGTCATAATATAATAGAGACAGTCGATCTAGCTGGTCTGTCATAATATAATAGAGACAGAGACAGTAGATCCAGCTGGTCTGTCATATTATAATAGAGACAGTAGATCTAGCTGGTAGTCATAATATAATAGAGACAGTAGATCTAGCTGGTCTGTCATATTATAATAGAGACAGTAGATCGAGCTGGTCTGTCATAGTACAACAGAGACAGTAGATCTAGCTGGTCTGACATATTATAATAGAGACAGTAGATCTAGCTGGTCTGTCATAATACAATAGAGACAGTAGATCTAGCTGGTCTGTCATATTATAATAGAGACAGTAGATCTAGCTGGTCTGTCATAATACAATAGAGACAGTAGATCTAGCTGGTCTGTCATGATATAATAGAGACAGTAGATCTAGCTGGTCTGTCATAATATAATAGAGAGAGTAGATCTAGCAGGTCTGTCATAATATAATAGAGACAGTAGATCTGGATGGTCCTTCATAATATAATAGAGACAGTAGATCTAGCTGGTCTGTCATAATATAATAGAGACAGAGACAGTAGATCTAGCTGGTCTGTCATATTATAATAGAGACAGTAGATCTAGCTGGTCTGTCATAATATAACAGAGACAGTAGATCTAGCTGGTCTGTCATAATATAATAGAAACAGTAGATCTAGCTTGTCTGTCATAATATAATAGAGAGAGTAGATCGAGCTGGTCTGGCATATTATGATAGAGACAGTAGATCTAGCTGGTCTGTCATGATATAATAGAAACAGTAGATCTAGCTGGTCTGTCATAATATAATAGAGACAGTATATCCCGTTTGTCTGTCATAATATAATAGAGACAGTAGATCTGGCTGGTCCGTCATAATATAATAGAGACAGTAGATCTAGCTGGTCTGTCATAATATAATAGAGACAGTAGATCTAGCTGGTCTGTCATAATATAATAGAGACAGAGACAGTAGATCTAGGTGGTCTGTCATATTATAATAGAGACAGTAGATCTAGCTGGTCTGTCATAATATAATAGAAACAGTAGGTCTAGCTGGTCTGTCATAATATAATAGAGAGAGTAGATCTCGCTGGTCTGTCATAATACAATTGAGACAGTAGTTCTAGCTGGTCTGTCATAATATAATAGAGACAGTAGATCGAGCTGGTCTGGCATATTATGATAGAGACAGTAGATCTAGCTGGTCTGTCATAATATAATAGAAACAGTAGATCTAGCTGGTCTGTCATAATATAATAGAGACAGTATATCCAATTTGTCTGTCATAATATAATAGAGACAGTAGATCTGGCTGGTCCGTCATAATATAATAGAGACAGTAGATCTAGCTGGTCTGTCATAATATAATAGAGACAGTAGATCTAGCTGGTCTGTCATAATATAATAGAGACAGAGACAGTAGATCTAGGTGGTCTGTCATATTATAATAGAGACAGTAGATCTAGCTGGTCTGTCATAATATAATAGAAACAGTAGATCTATCTGGTCTGTCATAATATAATAGAGAGAATAGATCTCGCTGGTCTGTCATAATACAATTGAGACAGTAGTTCTAGCTGGTCTGTCATAATATAATAGAGACAGTAGATCGAGCTGGTCTGGCATATTATGATAGAGACAGTAGATCTAGCTGGTCTGTCGTGATATAATAGAAACAGTGGATCTAGCTGGTCTGTCATAATATAATAGAGACAGTATATCCAGTTTGTCTGTCATAATATAATAGAGACAGTAGATCTGGCTGGTCCGTCATAATATAATAGAGACAGTAGATCTAGCTGGTCTGTCATAATATAATAGAGACAGTAGATCTAGCTGGTCTGTCATAATACAATAGAGACAGAGACAGTAGATCTAGGTGGTCTGTCATATTATAATAGAGACAGTAGATCTAGCTGGTCTGTCATAATATAATAGAGACAGTAGATCTAGCTGGTATGTCATAATATAATAGAGACAGTAGATTTAGCTGGTCTGTCATAATATAATAGAGGCAGTAGATCTAGCTGGTCTGTCATAATACAATAGAGACAGTAGATCTAGCTGGTCTGTCATGATATAATAGAGACAGGAGATCTAGCTGGTCTGTCATAATATAATAGAGAGAGTAGATCTAGCAGGTCTGTCATAATATAATAGAGACAGTAGATCTGGCTGGTCCGTCATAATATAATAGAGACAGTAGATCTAGCTGGTCTGTCATAATATAATAGAGACAGAGACAGTAGATTTAGCTGGTCTGTCATAATTTAATAGAGACAGTAGATCTAGCTGGTCTGTCATAATATAATAGAGACAGTAGATCTAGCTGGTCTGTCATAATACAATAGAGACAGTAGATCTAGCTGGTCTGTCATAATACAATCGAGACAGTAGATCTAGCTGGTCTGTCATAATACAATAGAGACAGTAGATCTAGCTGGTCTGTCATAATATAATAGAGACAGTAGATCTAGCTGGTAGTCATAATATAATAGAGACAGTAGATCTAGCTGGTCTGTCATAATACAATAGACAGTAGATCGAGCTGGTAGTCATAATACAATCGAGACAGTAGATCTGGCTGGTCTGTCATAATACAATAGAGACAGTAGATCAAGCTGGTCTGTCATAATACAATCGAGACAGTAGATCTAGCTGGTCTGTCATAATACAATTGAGACAGTAGATCTAGCTGGTCTGTCATAATATAATAGAGACAGTAGATCTAGCTGGAATGTCAAAATATAATAGAGACAGTAGATCTAGCTGGTATGTCATATTATAATAGAGACAGAGATAGTAGATTTAGCTGGTCTGTCATAATATAATAGAGACATAGAGACAGTAGATCTAGATGGTCTGTCATAATAAAATAGAGACAGTAGATCTAGCTGGTCTGTCATAATATAATAGAGACAGTAGATCTACCTGGTCTGTCATAATATAATAGAGACAGTAGATCTAGCTAGTCTGTCATAATATAATAGAGACATTAGATCTAGCAGGTCTGTCATAATATAATAGAGACAGTCGATCTAGCTGGTCTGTCATAATATAATAGAGACAGAGACAGTAGATCCAGCTGGTCTGTCATATTATAATAGAGACAGTAGATCTAGCTGGTAGTCATAATATAATAGAGACAGTAGATCTAGCTGGTCTGTCATATTATAATAGAGACAGTAGATCGAGCTGGTCTGTCATAGTACAACAGAGACAGTAGATCTAGCTGGTCTGACATATTATAATAGAGACAGTAGATCTAGCTGGTCTGTCATAATACAATAGAGACAGTAGATCTAGCTGGGCTGTCATAATATAATAGAGACAGTAGATCTAGCTGGTCTTTCATAATACAACAGAGACAGTAGATCTAACTGGTCTGTCATATTATAATAGAGACAGTAGATCTAGCTGGTCTGTCATAATACAATAGAGACAGTAGATCTAGCTGGTCTGTCATGATATAATAGAGACAGTAGATCTAGCTGGTCTGTCATAATATAATAGAGAGAGTAGATCTAGCTGGTCTGTCATAATACAATAGAGACAGAGACAGTAGATCCAGCTGGTCTGTCATATTATAATAGAGACAGTAGATCTAGCTGGTAGTCATAATATAATAGAGACAGTAGATCTAGCTGGTCTGTCATATTATAATAGAGACAGTAGATCGAGCTGGTCTGTCATAGTACAACAGAGACAGTAGATCTAGCTGGTCTGACATATTATAATAGAGACAGTAGATCTAGCTGGTCTGTCATAATACAATAGAGACAGTAGATCTAGCTGGGCTGTCATAATATAATAGAGACAGTAGATCTAGCTGGTCTTTCAAAATACAACAGAGACAGTAGATCTAGCTGGTCTGTCATAATATAATAGAGACAGAGACAGTAGATCCAGCTGGTCTGTCATATTATAATAGAGACAGTAGATCTAGCTGGTAGTCATAATATAATAGAGACAGTAGATCTAGCTGGTCTGTCATATTATAATAGAGACAGTAGATCTAGCTGGGCTGTCATAATATAATAGAGACAGTAGATCTAGCTGGTCTTTCATAATACAACAGAGACAGTAGATCTAACTGGTCTGTCATATTATAATAGAGACAGTAGATCTAGCTGGTCTGTCATAATACAATAGAGACAGTAGATCTAGCTGGTCTGTCATGATATAATAGAGACAGTAGATCTAGCTGGTCTGTCATAATATAATAGAGAGAGTAGATCTAGCAGGTCTGTCATAATATAATAGAGACAGTAGATCTAGCTGGTCTGTCATAATATAATAGAGACAGAGACAGTAGATCTAGCTGGTCTGTCATAATATAATAGAGACAGTAGATCTAACTGGTATGTCATAATTTAATAGAGACAGTAGATTTAGCTGGTCTGTCATAATATAATAGAGACAGTAGATCTAGCTGGTCTGTCATAATATAATAGAGACAGTAGATCTAGCTGGTCTGTCATCATACAATCGAGACAGTAGATCTAGCTGGTCTGTCATAATATAATAGAGACAGTAGATCTAGCTGGTCTGTCATAATACAATAGAGACAGAGACAGTAGATCCAGCTGGTCTGTCATATTATAATAGAGACAGTAGATCTAGCTGGTAGTCATAATATAATAGAGACAGTAGATCTAGCTGGTCTGTCATATTATAATAGAGACAGTAGATGGAGCTGGTCTGTCATAGTACAACAGAGACAGTAGATCTAGCTGGTCTGACATATTATAATAGAGACAGTAGATCTAGCTGGTCTGTCATAATACAATAGAGACAGTAGATCTAGCTGGGCTGTCATAATATAATAGAGACAGTAGATCTAGCTGGTCTTTCAAAATACAACAGAGACAGTAGATCTAGCTGGTCTGTCATAATATAATAGAGACAGAGACAGTAGATCCAGCTGGTCTGTCATATTATAATAGAGACAGTAGATCTAGCTGGTAGTCATAATATAATAGAGACAGTAGATCGAGCTGGTCTGTCATAGTACAACAGAGACAGTAGATCTAGCTGGTCTGACATATTATAATAGAGACAGTAGATATAGCTGGTCTGTCATAATACAATAGAGACAGTAGATCTAGCTGGTCTTTCAAAATACAACAGAGACAGTAGATCTAGCTGGTCTGTCATATTATAATAGAGACAGTAGATCTAGCTGGTCTGTCATAATACAATAGAGACAGTAGATCTAGCTGGTCTGTCATGATATAATAGAGACAGTAGATCTAGCTGGTCTGTCATAATATAATAGAGAGAGTAGATCTAGCAGGTCTGTCATAATATAATAGAGACAGTAGATCTGGATGGTCCGTCATAATATAATAGAGACAGTAGATCTAGCTGGTCTGTCATAATATAATAGAGACAGAGACAGTAGATCTAGCTGGTCTGTCATATTATAATAGAGACAGTAGATCTAGCTGGTCTGTCATAATATAACAGAGACAGTAGATCTAGCTGGTCTGTCATAATATAATAGAAACAGTAGATCTAGCTGGTCTGTCATAATATAATAGAGAGAGTAGATCGAGCTGGTCTGGCATATTATGATAGAGAGAGTAGATCGAGCTGGTCTGGCATATTATGATAGAGACAGTAGATCTAGCTGGTCTGTCATGATATAATAGAAACAGTAGATCTAGCTGGTCTGTCATAATATAATAGAGACAGTATATCCAGTTTGTCTGTCATAATATAATAGAGACAGTAGATCTGGCTGGTCCGTCATAATATAATAGAGACAGTAGATCTAGCTGGTCTGTCATAATATAATAGAGACAGTAGATCTAGCTGGTCTGTCACAATATAATAGAGACAGAGACAGTAGATCTAGGTGGTCTGTCATATTATAATAGAGACAGTAGATCTCGCTGGTCTGTCATAATATAATAGAAACAGTAGATCTAGCTGGTCTGTCATAATATAATAGAGAGAGTAGATCTCGCTGGTCTGTCATAATACAATTGAGACAGTAGTTCTAGCTGGTCTGTCATAATATAATAGAGACAGAGACAGTAGATTTAGCTGGTCTGTCATAATTTAATAGAGACAGTAGATCTAGCTGGTCTGTCATAATATAATAGAGACAGTAGATCTAGCTGGTCTGTCATAATACAATTGAGACAGTAGTTCTAGCTGGTCTGTCATAATATAATAGAGACAGTAGATCGAGCTGGTCTGGCATATTATGATAGAGACAGTAGATCTGGCTGGTCTGTCATAATACAATAGAGACAGTAGATCTAGCTGGTCTGTCATAATACAATAGAGACAGTAGATCTAGCTGGTCTGTCATAATATAATAGAGACAGAGACAGTAGATTTAGCTGGTCTGTCATAATATAATAGAGACAGTAGATCTAGCTGGTCTGTCATAATATAATAGAGACATTAGATCTAGCAGGTCTGTCATAATATAATAGAGACAGTAGATCTGGCTGGTCCGTCATAATATAATAGAGACAGTCGATCTAGCTGGTCTGTCATAATATAATAGAGACAGAGACAGTAGATCCAGCTGGTCTGTCATATTATAATAGAGACAGTAGATCTAGCTGGTCTGTCATAATACAATAGAGACAGTAGATCTAGCTGGTCTGTCATAATATAATAGAGACAGTAGATCTAGCTGGAATGTCATAATATAATAGAGACAGTAGATCTAGCTGGTATGTCATATTATAATAGAGACATAGAGACAGTAGATTTAGCTGGTCTGTCATAATATAATAGAGACACAGAGACAGTAGATCTAGCTGGTCTGTCATAATACAATAGAGACAGTGGATCTAGCTGGTCTGTCATAATATAATAGAGACAGTAGATCTAGCTGGTCTGTCATAATATAATAGAGACATTAGATCTAGCTGGTCTGTCATAATATAATAGAGACAGTAGATCTAGCTGGTCTGTCATAATATAATAGAGAGAGTAGATCTAGCAGGTCTGTCATAATATAATAGAGACAGAGACAGTAGATTTAGCTGGTCTGTCATAATTTAATAGAGACAGTAGATCTAGCTGGTTTGTCATAATATAATAGAGACAGTAGATCTAGCTGGTCTGTCATAAAACAATAGAGACAGTAGATCTAGCTGGTCTGTCATAATACAATCGAGACAGTAGATCTAGCTGGTCTGTCATAATACAATAGAGACAGTAGATCTAGCTGGTCTGTCATAATATAATAGAGACAGTAGATCTAGCTGGTAGTCATAATATAATAGAGACAGTAGATGTAGCTGGTCTGTCATAATATAATAGAGACAGTAGATCAAGCTGGTCTGTCATAATACAATCGAGACAGTAGATCTAGCTGGTCTGTCATAATACAATTGAGACAGTAGATCTAGCTGGTCTGTCATAATATAATAGAGACAGTAGATCTAGCTGGTCTGTCATAATACAATCGAGACAGTAGATCTAGCTGGTCTGTCATAATACAATTGAGACAGTAGATCTAGCTGGTCTGTCATAGTATAATAGAGACAGTAGATCTAGCTGGAATGTCAAAATATAATAGAGACAGTAGATTTAGCTGGTCTGTCATAATATAATAGAGACATAGAGACAGTAGATCTAGCTGGTCTTTCATAATAAAACAGAGACAGTAGATCTAACTGGTCTGTCATAATATAATAGAGACAGTAGATCTACCTGGTCTGTCATAATATAATCGAGACAGTAGATCTAGCTGGTCTGTCATAATATAATAGAGACATTAGATCTAGCAGGTCTGTCATAATATAATAGAGACAGTAGATCTGGCTGGTCCGTCATAATATAATAGAGACAGTCGATCTAGCTGGTCTGTCATAATATAATAGAGACAGAGACAGTAGATCCAGCTGGTCTGTCATATTATAATAGAGACAGTAGATCTAGCTGGTCTGTCATATTATAATAGAGACAGTAGATCGAGCTGGTCTGTCATAGTACAACAGAGACAGTAGATCTAGCTGGTCTATCATAAGGTAGACCAGCTATGTCTCCAGCTCACCTAGCGTACTAGAGCACCTGTAGCATACTCCTGGGCTACAATTACCCGGGCCCACGACCGGTCTGTCGATGTCACCGCAAGAAGAGGAATAAACAGACTCACCCCATCGCGACGTCCCCCAAAGGTTAGCTCTCTAGCCCTCGCTATCTCCCTGCTTGCTAATTCGGCCTGCTAACGGTTAGCTTGTTAGCACAGGCCTGCTAACCATCTGGCTCACTGCGTTCTAAACACTCTGAACCCATTTACTTTCTATCTCTCTTTGATTTTTATTTTGTTTATACCTTCCGGAAACCTGCCTCACCCACTGTGATACGGAATCGCTATCACCTTTAATTTTTATTTTATTTTTATGACACACTCAAGAACCTCCAGACGCTAACCAGCTAACTAGCTACAAGCTATTTAGTCATTGTTAGTTTTTTATTTTTTTTTATTTTTTTTTAAACCTGGATAACACTCGCCAGCCCAGCTTCCCTGCCCATCCACCGCTGCCCCCTGGACACTGATCTCTTGGCTACATAGCTGACGCACGCTGGACTGTCCATTAATCACGGTACTCCATTCTGCTTGTTTGTTTTATCTGTCGACCCAGTTGCCTAGTCAACGCCATTTTACCTGCTGTTTGTTGTGCTAGCTGATTAGCCTCGCCTACTGTTTTTAGCTAGCTTTCCCAATTCAACACCTGTGATTACTGTATGCCTCGCTGTATGTCTCTCCCAAATGTCAATATGCCTTGTATACTGTTGTTCAGGTTAGTTATCATTGTTTTAGTTCACAATGGAGCCCCTAGATCCACTCTGCATACCCCTGTTACCTCCTTTGTCCCACCCCACACATGCGGTGACCTCACCCATTACAACCAGCATGTCCAGAGATACAACCTCTCTCATCATCACCCAGTGCCTGGGCTTACCTCCGCTGTACCCTGCACCCCCACCATACCCCTGTCTGCGCATTATGCCCTGAATATATTCTACCATGCCCAGAAACCTGCTCCTCTTATCCTCTGCCCCCAACGCTCTAGGCGACCAGTTTTGATAGCCTTTAGCCGCACCCTCATACTACTCCTTCTCTGTTCCGCGGGTGATGTGGAGGTAAACCCAGGCCCTGCATGTCCCCAGGTACCCTCATTTGTTGACTTCTGTGATCGAAAAAGTCTTGGTTTTATGCATGTCAACATCAGAAGCCTCCTCCCTAAGTTTGTTTTACTCACTGCTTTAGCACACTCTGCTAACCCTGATGTCCTTGCCGTGTCTGAATCCTGGCTCAGGAAGGCCACCAAAAATTCAGAGATTTCCATACCCAACTATAACATCTTCCGTCAAGATAGAACTGCCAAAGGGGCGGAGTCGCAGTCTACTGCAGAGATAGCCTGCAAAGTAATGTCATACTTTCCAGGTCCATACCCAAACAGTTTGAACTACTAATTTTGAAAATTACTCTCTCCAGAAACAAGTCTCTCACTGTTGCCGCCTGCTACCGACCCCCGTCAGCTCCCAGCTGTGCCCTGGACACCATTTGTGAATTGATCGCCCCCATCTAGCTTCAGAGTTTGTCCTGTTAGGTGACCTAAACTGGGATATGCTTAACACCCCGGCAGTCCTACAATCTAAGCTAGATGCCCTCAATCTCACGCAAATCATCAAGGAACCCACCAGGTACAACCCTAACTCTGTAAACAAGGGCACCCTCATAGACGTCATCCTGACCAACTGGCCCTCCAAATATACCTCCGCTGTCTTCAACCAGGATCTCAGCGATCACTGCCTCATCGCCTGTATCCGCCACGGAGCCGCAGTCAAACGACCACCCCTCATCACTGTCAAACGCTCCCTAAAACACTTCTGTGAGCAGGCCTTTCTAATCGACCTGGCCCGTGTATCCTGGAAGGACATTGACCTCATCCCGTCAGTTGAGGATGCCTGGTCATTCTTTAAAAGTAACTTCCTCACCATTTTGGATAAGCATGCTCCGTTCAAAAAATGCAGAACCAAGAACAGATACAGCCCTTGGTTCACTCCAGACCTGACTGCCCTCGACCAGCACAAAAACATCCTGTGGCGGACTGCAATAGCATCGAATAGCCCCGTGATATGCAACTGTTCAGGGAAGTCAGGAACCAATACACGCAGTCAGTCAGGAAAGCTAAGGCCAGCTTCTTCAGGCAAAAGTTTGCATCCTGTAGCTCCAACTCCAAAAAGTTCTGGGACACTGTGAAGTCCATGGAGAACAAGAGCACCTCCTCCCAGCTGCCCACTGCACTGAGGCTAGGAAACACGGTCTCCACCGATAAATCCATGATTATCGAAAACTTCAATAAGCACTTCTCAACGGCTGGCCATGCCTTCCGCCTGGCTACTCCAACCTCGGCCAACAGCTCCGCCCCCCGTAGTTCCTCACCCAAGCCTCTCCAGGTTCTTCTTTACCCAAATCCAGATAGCAGATGTTCTGAAAGAGCTGCAAAACCTGGACCCGTACAAATCAGCTGGGCTTGACAATCTGGACCCGCTATTTCTGAAACTATCTGCCGCCATTGTCGCAACCCCTATTACCAGCCTGTTCAACCTCTCTTTCATATCGTCTGAGATCCCCAAGGATTGAAAGCTGCCGCAGTCATCCCCCTCTTCAAAGGAGGAGACACCCTGGACCCAAACTGCTATAGACCTATATCCATCCTGCCCTGCCTATCTAAGGTCTTGAAAGCCAAGTCAACAAACAGGTCACTGACCATCTCGAATCCCACCGTACCTTCTCCGCTGTGCAATCTGGTTTCCGAGCCGGTCACGGGTGCACCTCAGCCACACTCAAGGTACTAAATGATATCATAACCGCCATCGATAAAAGACAGTACTGTGCAGCCGTCTTCATCGACCTCGCCAAGGCTTTCGACTCTGTCAATCACCAAATTCTTATCGGCAGACTCAACAGCCTCGGTTTTTCGGATGACTGCCTTGCCTGGTTCACCAATTACTTTGCAGACAGAGTTCAGTGTGTCAAATCAGAGGGCATGCTGTCCGGTCCTCTGGCAGTCTCTATGGGGGTGCCACAGGGTTCAATTCTCGGGCCGACTCTTTTCTCTGTATATATCAATGATGTTGCTCTTGCTGCGGGCGATTCCCTGATCCACCTCTACGCAGACGACACCATTCTATATACTTTCGGCCCGTCATTGGACACTGTGCTATCAAACCTCCAAACGAGCTTCAATGCCATACAGCACTCCTTCCGTGGCCTCCAACTGCTCTTAAACGCGAGTAAAACCAAATGCATGCTTTTCAACCGATCGCTGCCTGCACCCGCATGCCCGACTAGCATCACCACCCTGGATGGTTCCAACCTTGAATATGTGGACATCTATAAGTACCTAGGTGTCTGGCTAGACTGCAAACTCTCCTTCCAGACTCACATCAAACATCTCCAATCAAAATCAAATCCAGAGTCGGCTTTCTATTCCGCAACAAAGCCTCCTTCACTCACGCTGCCAAGCTTACCTAGTAAAACTGACTATCCTACCGATCCTCGACTTCGGCGATGTCATCTACAAAATGGCTTCCAACACTCTACTCAGCAAACTGGATGCAGTCTATCACAGTGCCATCCGTTTTGTCACTAAAGCACCTTATACCACCCACCACTGCGACTTGTATGCTCTAGTCGGCTGGCCCTCACTACATATTCGTCGCCAGACCCACTGGCTCCAGGTCATTTACAAGTCCATGCTAGGTAAAGCTCCGCCTTATCTCAGTTCACTGGTCACGATGGCAACACCCATCCGTAGCACGCGCTCCAGCAGGTGTATCTCACTGATCATCCCTAAAGCCAACACCTCATTTGGCCGCCTTTCGTTCCAGTACTCTGCTGCCTGTGACTGGAACAATTGCAAAAATCGCTGAAGTTGGAGACTTTTATCTCCCTCACCAACTTCAAACATCAGCTATCCGAGCAGCTAACCGATCGCTGCAGCTGTACATAGTCTATAGGTAAATAGCTCACCCTTTTTCACCTACCTCATTCCCATACTGTTTTTATACTGTTTTTATTTATTTACTTTTCTGCTCTTTTGCACACCAATATCTCTACCTGTACATGCCCATCTGATCATTTATCACTCCAGTGTTAATCTGCAAAATTGTATTATTCGCCTACCTCCTCATGCCTTTTGCACACATTGTATATAGACTGCCCATTTTTTTGTTCTACTGTGTTATTGACTTGCTAATTGTTTTACTCCATGTGTAACTCTGTGTTGTCTGTTCACACTGCTATGCTTTATCTTGGCCAGGTCGCAGTTGCAAATGAGAACTTGTTCTCAACTAGCCTACCTGGTTAAATAAAGGTGAAATAAAATAAATAAAATAAAAAAATAGTATAATAGAGACAGTAGATCTAGCTGGCCTGTCATAATATAATAGAGACAGTAGATCGATCTGGTCTGTCAAAATGTAATAGAGACAGTAGATCTAGCTGGTCTGTCATAAAATAATAGAAACAGTAGATCTAGCTGGTCTGTCATAATACAATCGAGACAGTAGATCTAGCTGGTCTGTCATAATACAATAGAGACAGTAGATCTAGCTGGTCTGTCATAATATAATAGAGACAGTAGATCTAGCTGGTAGTCATAATATAATAGAGACAGTAGATGTAGCTGGTCTGTCATAATATAATAGAGACAGTAGATCAAGCTGGTCTGTCATAATACAATCGAGACAGTAGATCTAGCTGGTCTGTCATAATACAATTGAGACAGTAGATCTAGCTGGTCTGTCATAATATAATAGAGACAGTAGATCTAGCTGGTCTGTCATAATACAATCGAGACAGTAGATCTAGCTGGTCTGTCATAATACAATTGAGACAGTAGATCTAGCTGGTCTGTCATAGTATAATAGAGACAGTAGATCTAGCTGGAATGTCAAAATATAATAGAGACAGTAGATTTAGCTGGTCTGTCATAATATAATAGAGACATAGAGACAGTAGATCTAGCTGGTCTTTCATAATAAAACAGAGACAGTAGATCTAACTGGTCTGTCATAATATAATAGAGACAGTAGATCTACCTGGTCTGTCATAATATAATAGAGACAGTAGATCTAGCTGGTCTGTCATAATATAATAGAGACATTAGATCTAGCAGGTCTGTCATAATATAATAGAGACAGTAGATCTGGCTGGTCCGTCATAATATAATAGAGACAGTCGATCTAGCTGGTCTGTCATAATATAATAGAGACAGAGACAGTAGATCCAGCTGGTCTGTCATATTATAATAGAGACAGTAGATCTAGCTGGTAGTCATAATATAATAGAGACAGTAGATCTAGCTGGTCTGTCATATTATAATAGAGACAGTAGATCGAGCTGGTCTGTCATAGTACAACAGAGACAGTAGATCTAGCTGGTCTATCATAATATAATAGAGACAGAGACAGTAGATTTAGCTGGTCTGTCATAATTTAATAGAGACAGTAGATCTAGCTGGTTTGTCATAATATAATAGAGACAGTAGATCTAGCTGGTCTGTCATAAAACAATAGAGACAGTAGATCTAGCTGGTCTGTCATAATACAATCGAGACAGTAGATCTAGCTGGTCTGTCATAATACAATAGAGACAGTAGATCTAGCTGGTCTGTCATAATATAATAGAGACAGTAGATCTAGCTGGTAGTCATAATATAATAGAGACAGTAGATGTAGCTGGTCTGTCATAATATAATAGAGACAGTAGATCAAGCTGGTCTGTCATAATACAATCGAGACAGTAGATCTAGCTGGTCTGTCATAATACAATTGAGACAGTAGATCTAGCTGGTCTGTCATAATATAATAGAGACAGTAGATCTAGCTGGTCTGTCATAATACAATCGAGACAGTAGATCTAGCTGGTCTGTCATAATACAATTGAGACAGTAGATCTAGCTGGTCTGTCATAGTATAATAGAGACAGTAGATCTAGCTGGAATGTCAAAATATAATAGAGACAGTAGATTTAGCTGGTCTGTCATAATATAATAGAGACATAGAGACAGTAGATCTAGCTGGTCTTTCATAATAAAACAGAGACAGTAGATCTAACTGGTCTGTCATAATATAATAGAGACAGTAGATCTACCTGGTCTGTCATAATATAATAGAGACAGTAGATCTAGCTGGTCTGTCATAATATAATAGAGACATTAGATCTAGCAGGTCTGTCATAATATAATAGAGACAGTAGATCTGGCTGGTCCGTCATAATATAATAGAGACAGTCGATCTAGCTGGTCTGCCATAATATAATAGAGACAGAGACAGTAGATCCAGCTGGTCTGTCATATTATAATAGAGACAGTAGATCTAGCTGGTAGTCATAATATAATAGAGACAGTAGATCTAGCTGGTCTGTCATATTATAATAGAGACAGTAGATCGAGCTGGTCTGTCATAGTACAACAGAGACAGTAGATCTAGCTGGTCTGTCATAATATAATAGAGACAGAGACAGTAGATTTAGCTGGTCTGTCATAATTTAATAGAGACAGTAGATCTAGCTGGTTTGTCATAATATAATAGAGACAGTAGATCTAGCTGGTCTGTCATAAAACAATAGAGACAGTAGATCTAGCTGGTCTGTCATAATACAATCGAGACAGTAGATCTAGCTGGTCTGTCATAATACAATAGAGACAGTAGATCTAGCTGGTCTGTCATAATATAATAGAGACAGTAGATCTAGCTGGTAGTCATAATATAATAGAGACAGTAGATGTAGCTGGTCTGTCATAATACAATCGAGACAGTAGATCTAGCTGGTCTGTCATAATACAATTGAGACAGTAGATCTAGCTGGTCTGTCATAATATAATAGAGACAGTAGATCTAGCTGGTCTGTCATAATACAATCGAGACAGTAGATCTAGCTGGTCTGTCATAATACAATTGAGACAGTAGATCTAGCTGGTCTGTCATAGTATAATAGAGACAGTAGATCTAGCTGGAATGTCAAAATATAATAGAGACAGTAGATTTAGCTGGTCTGTCATAATATAATAGAGACATAGAGACAGTAGATCTAGCTGGTCTTTCATAATAAAACAGAGACAGTAGATCTAACTGGTCTGTCATAATATAATAGAGACAGTAGATCTACCTGGTCTGTCATAATATAATAGAGACAGTAGATCTAGCAGGTCTGTCATAATACAACAGAGACAGTAGATCTAGCTGGTCTGTCATAATATAATAGAGACAGAGACAGTAGATCCAGCTGGTCTGTCATATTATAATAGAGACAGTAGATCTAGCTGGTAGTCATAATATAATAGAGACAGTAGATCGAGCTGGTCTGTCATAGTACAACAGAGACAGTAGATCTAGCTGGTCTGACATATTATAATAGAGACAGTAGATATAGCTGGTCTGTCATAATACAATAGAGACAGTAGATCTAGCTGGTCTTTCAAAATACAACAGAGACAGTAGATCTAGCTGGTCTGTCATATTATAATAGAGACAGTAGATCTAGCTGGTCTGTCATAATACAATAGAGACAGTAGATCTAGCTGGTCTGTCATGATATAATAGAGACAGTAGATCTAGCTGGTCTGTCATAATATAATAGAGAGAGTAGATCTAGCAGGTCTGTCATAATATAATAGAGACAGTAGATCTGGATGGTCCGTCATAATATAATAGAGACAGTAGATCTAGCTGGTCTGTCATAATATAATAGAGACAGAGACAGTAGATCTAGCTGGTCTGTCATATTATAATAGAGACAGTAGATCTAGCTGGTCTGTCATAATATAATAGAGACAGAGACAGTAGATCTAGCTGGTCTGTCATATTATAATAGAGACAGTAGATCTAGCTGGTCTGTCATAATATAATAGAAACAGTAGATCTAGCTGGTCTGTCATAATATAATAGAGAGAGTAGATCGAGCTGGTCTGGCATATTATGATAGAGACAGTAGATCTAGCTGGTCTGTCATGATATAATAGAAACAGTAGATCTAGCTGGTCTGTCATAATATAATAGAGACAGTATATCCAGTTTGTCTGTCATAATATAATAGAGACAGTAGATCTGGCTGGTCCGTCATAATATAATAGAGACAGTAGATCTAGCTGGTCTGTCATAATATAATAGAGACAGTAGATCTAGCTGGTCTGTCACAATATAATAGAGACAGAGACAGTAGATCTAGGTGGTCTGTCATATTATAATAGAGACAGTAGATCTCGCTGGTCTGTCATAATATAATAGAAACAGTAGATCTAGCTGGTCTGTCATAATATAATAGAGAGAGTAGATCTCGCTGGTCTGTCATAATACAATTGAGACAGTAGTTCTAGCTGGTCTGTCATAATATAATAGAGACAGTAGATCGAGCTGGTCTGGCATATTATGATAGAGACAGTAGATCTGGCTGGTCTGTCATAATACAATAGAGACAGTAGATCTAGCTGGTCTGTCATAATACAATTGAGACAGTAGATCTAGCTGGTCTGTCATAATATAATAGAGACAGAGACAGTAGATTTAGCTGGTCTGTCATAATTTAATAGAGACAGTAGATCTAGCTGGTCTGTCATAATATAATAGAGACAGTAGATCTAGCTGGTCTGTCGTAATACAATTGAGACAGTAGTTCTAGCTGGTCTGTCATAATATAATAGAGACAGTAGATCGAGCTGGTCTGGCATATTATGATAGAGACAGTAGATCTGGCTGGTCTGTCATAATACAATAGAGACAGTAGATCTAGCTGGTCTGTCATAATACAATAGAGACAGTAGATCTAGCTGGTCTGTCATAATATAATAGAGACAGAGACAGTAGATTTAGCTGGTCTGTCATAATATAATAGAGACAGTAGATCTAGCTGGTCTGTCATAATATAATAGAGACAGTAGATCTAGCTGGTCTGTCATCATACAATCGAGACAGTAGATCTAGCTGGTCTGTCATAATATAATAGAGACAGTAGATCTAGCTGGTCTGTCATAATACAATAGAGACAGTAGATCTAGCTGGTCTGTCATAATACAATCGAGACAGTAGATCTAGCTGGTCTGTCATAATACAATAGAGACAGTAGATCTAGCTGGTCTGTCATAATATAATAGTGACAGTAGATCTCGCTGGTCTGTCATAATATAATAGAGACAGTAGATCTAGCTGGTCTGTCATAATATAATAGAGACATTAGATCTAGCAGGTCTGTCATAATATAATAGAGACAGTAGATCTGGCTGGTCCGTCATAATATAATAGAGACAGTAGATCTGGCTGGTCCGTCATAATATAATAGAGACAGTAGATCTAGCTGGAATGTCATAATATAATAGAGACAGTAGATCTAGCTGGTATGTCATAATATAATAGAGACATAGAGACAGTAGATCTAGCTGGTCTGTCATAATATAATAGAGACATTAGATCTAGCTGGTCTGTCATAATATAATAGAGACAGTAGATCTAGCTGGTCTGTCATAATATAATAGAGACAGTAGGTCTAGCTTGTCTGTCATAATATAATAGAGGCAGTAGATCTAGCTGGTCTGTCATAATATAATAGAGACAGTAGATCTAGCTGGTCTGTCATAATATAATAGAGACAGTAGATCTAGCTGGAATGTCATAATATAATAGAGACATAGAGACAGTAGATTTAGCTGGTCTGTTATAATATAATAGAGACATAGAGACAGTAGATCTAGCTGGTCTGTCATAATACAATAGTGACAGTAGATCTAGCTGGTCTGTCATAATATAATAGAGACAGTAGATCTACCTGGTCTGTCATAATATAATAGAGACAGTAGATCTAGCTGGTCTGTCATAATATAATAGAGACATAGAGACAGTAGATCTAGCTGGTCTGTCATAATACAATAGTGACAGTAGATCTAGCTGGTCTGTCATAATATAATAGAGACAGTAGATCTAGCTGGTCTGTCATAAAACAATAGAGACAGTAGATCTAGCTGGTCTGTCATAATACAATCGAGACAGTAGATCTAGCTGGTCTGTCATAATACAATAGAGACAGTAGATCTAGCTGGTCTGTCATAATATAATAGAGACAGTAGATCTAGCTGGTAGTCATAATATAATAGAGACAGTAGATGTAGCTGGTCTGTCATAATATAATAGAGACAGTAGATCAAGCTGGTCTGTCATAATACAATCGAGACAGTAGATCTAGCTGGTCTGTCATAATACAATTGAGACAGTAGATCTAGCTGGTCTGTCATAATATAATAGAGACAGTAGATCTAGCTGGTCTGTCATAATACAATCGAGACAGTAGATCTAGCTGGTCTGTCATAATACAATTGAGACAGTAGATCTAGCTGGTCTGTCATAGTATAATAGAGACAGTAGATCTAGCTGGAATGTCAAAATATAATAGAGACAGTAGATTTAGCTGGTCTGTCATAATATAATAGAGACATAGAGACAGTAGATCTAGCTGGTCTTTCATAATAAAACAGAGACAGTAGATCTAACTGGTCTGTCATAATATAATAGAGACAGTAGATCTACCTGGTCTGTCATAATATAATAGAGACAGTAGATCTAGCTGGTCTGTCATAATATAATAGAGACATTAGATCTAGCAGGTCTGTCATAATATAATAGAGACAGTAGATCTGGCTGGTCCGTCATAATATAATAGAGACAGTCGATCTAGCTGGTCTGTCATAATATAATAGAGACAGAGACAGTAGATCCAGCTGGTCTGTCATATTATAATAGAGACAGTAGATCTAGCTGGTAGTCATAATATAATAGAGACAGTAGATCTAGCTGGTCTGTCATATTATAATAGAGACAGTAGATCGAGCTGGTCTGTCATAGTACAACAGAGACAGTAGATCTAGCTGGTCTATCATAATATAATAGAGACAGAGACAGTAGATTTAGCTGGTCTGTCATAATTTAATAGAGACAGTAGATCTAGCTGGTTTGTCATAATATAATAGAGACAGTAGATCTAGCTGGTCTGTCATAAAACAATAGAGACAGTAGATCTAGCTGGTCTGTCATAATACAATCGAGACAGTAGATCTAGCTGGTCTGTCATAATACAATAGAGACAGTAGATCTAGCTGGTCTGTCATAATATAATAGAGACAGTAGATCTAGCTGGTAGTCATAATATAATAGAGACAGTAGATGTAGCTGGTCTGTCATAATATAATAGAGACAGTAGATCAAGCTGGTCTGTCATAATACAATCGAGACAGTAGATCTAGCTGGTCTGTCATAATACAATTGAGACAGTAGATCTAGCTGGTCTGTCATAATATAATAGAGACAGTAGATCTAGCTGGTCTGTCATAATACAATCGAGACAGTAGATCTAGCTGGTCTGTCATAATACAATTGAGACAGTAGATCTAGCTGGTCTGTCATAGTATAATAGAGACAGTAGATCTAGCTGGAATGTCAAAATATAATAGAGACAGTAGATTTAGCTGGTCTGTCATAATATAATAGAGACATAGAGACAGTAGATCTAGCTGGTCTTTCATAATAAAACAGTGACAGTAGATCTAACTGGTCTGTCATAATATAATAGAGACAGTAGATCTACCTGGTCTGTCATAATATAATAGAGACAGTAGATCTAGCTGGTATGTCATATTATAATAGAGACATAGAGACAGTAGATTTAGCTGGTCTGTCATAATATAATAGAGACATAGAGACAGTAGATCTAGCTGGTCTGTCACAATACAATAGAGACAGTAGATCTAGCTGGTCTGTCATAATATAATAGAGACAGTAGATCTAGCTGGACTGTCATAATATAATAGAGACATTAGATCTAGCTGGTCTGTCATAATATAATAGAGACAGTAGATCTAGCTGGTCTGTCATAATATAATAGAGAGAGTAGATCTAGCAGGTCTGTCATAATATAATAGAGACAGAGACAGTAGATTTAGCTGGTCTGTCATAATTTAATAGAGACAGTAGATCTAGCTGGTTTGTCATAATATAATAGAGACAGTAGATCTAGCTGGTCTGTCATAAAACAATAGAGACAGTAGATCTAGCTGGTCTGTCATAATACAATCGAGACAGTAGATCTAGCTGGTCTGTCATAATACAATAGAGACAGTAGATCTAGCTGGTCTGTCATAATATAATAGAGACAGTAGATCTAGCTGGTAGTCATAATATAATAGAGACAGTAGATGTAGCTGGTCTGTCATAATATAATAGAGACAGTAGATCAAGCTGGTCTGTCATAATACAATCGAGACAGTAGATCTAGCTGGTCTGTCATAATACAATTGAGACAGTAGATCTAGCTGGTCTGTCATAATATAATAGAGACAGTAGATCTAGCTGGTCTGTCATAATACAATCGAGACAGTAGATCTAGCTGGTCTGTCATAATACAATTGAGACAGTAGATCTAGCTGGTCTGTCATAGTATAATAGAGACAGTAGATCTAGCTGGAATGTCAAAATATAATAGAGACAGTAGATTTAGCTGGTCTGTCATAATATAATAGAGACATAGAGACAGTAGATCTAGCTGGTCTTTCATAATAAAACAGAGACAGTAGATCTAACTGGTCTGTCATAATATAATAGAGACAGTAGATCTACCTGGTCTGTCATAATATAATAGAGACAGTAGATCTAGCTGGTCTGTCATAATATAATAGAGACATTAGATCTAGCAGGTCTGTCATAATATAATAGAGACAGTAGATCTGGCTGGTCCGTCATAATATAATAGAGACAGTCGATCTAGCTGGTCTGTCATAATATAATAGAGACAGAGACAGTAGATCCAGCTGGTCTGTCATATTATAATAGAGACAGTAGATCTAGCTGGTAGTCATAATATAATAGAGACAGTAGATCTAGCTGGTCTGTCATATTATAATAGAGACAGTAGATCGAGCTGGTCTGTCATAGTACAACAGAGACAGTAGATCTAGCTGGTCTATCATAATATAATAGAGACAGAGACAGTAGATTTAGCTGGTCTGTCATAATTTAATAGAGACAGTAGATCTAGCTGGTTTGTCATAATATAATAGAGACAGTAGATCTAGCTGGTCTGTCATAAAACAATAGAGACAGTAGATCTAGCTGGTCTGTCATAATACAATCGAGACAGTAGATCTAGCTGGTCTGTCATAATACAATAGAGACAGTAGATCTAGCTGGTCTGTCATAATATAATAGAGACAGTAGATCTAGCTGGTAGTCATAATATAATGGAGACAGTAGATGTAGCTGGTCTGTCATAATATAATAGAGACAGTAGATCAAGCTGGTCTGTCATAATACAATCGAGACAGTAGATCTAGCTGGTCTGTCATAATACAATTGAGACAGTAGATCTAGCTGGTCTGTCATAATACAATTGAGACAGTAGATCTAGCTGGTCTGTCATAATATAATAGAGACAGTAGATCTAGCTGGTCTGTCATAATACAATCGAGACAGTAGATCTAGCTGGTCTGTCATAATACAATTGAGACAGTAGATCTAGCTGGTCTGTCATAGTATAATAGAGACAGTAGATCTAGCTGGAATGTCAAAATATAATAGAGACAGTAGATTTAGCTGGTCTGTCATAATATAATAGAGACATAGAGACAGTAGATCTAGCTGGTCTTTCATAATAAAACAGAGACAGTAGATCTAACTGGTCTGTCATAATATAATAGAGACAGTAGATCTACCTGGTCTGTCATAATATAATAGAGACAGTAGATCTAGCTGGTCTGTCATAATATAATAGAGACATTAGATCTAGCAGGTCTGTCATAATATAATAGAGACAGTAGATCTGGCTGGTCCGTCATAATATAATAGAGACAGTCGATCTAGCTGGTCTGTCATAATATAATAGAGACAGAGACAGTAGATCCAGCTGGTCTGTCATATTATAATAGAGACAGTAGATCGAGCTGGTCTGTCATAGTACAACAGAGACAGTAGATCTAGCTGGTCTATCATAATATAATAGAGACAGAGACAGTAGATTTAGCTGGTCTGTCATAATTTAATAGAGACAGTAGATCTAGCTGGTTTGTCATAATATAATAGAGACAGTAGATCTAGCTGGTCTGTCATAAAACAATAGAGACAGTAGATCTAGCTGGTCTGTCATAATACAATCGAGACAGTAGATCTAGCTGGTCTGTCATAATACAATAGAGACAGTAGATCTAGCTGGTCTGTCATAATATAATAGAGACAGTAGATCTAGCTGGTAGTCATAATATAATAGAGACAGTAGATGTAGCTGGTCTGTCATAATATAATAGAGACAGTAGATCAAGCTGGTCTGTCATAATACAATCGAGACAGTAGATCTAGCTGGTCTGTCATAATACAATTGAGACAGTAGATCTAGCTGGTCTGTCATAATATAATAGAGACAGTAGATCTAGCTGGTCTGTCATAATACAATCGAGACAGTAGATCTAGCTGGTCTGTCATAATACAATTGAGACAGTAGATCTAGCTGGTCTGTCATAGTATAATAGAGACAGTAGATCTAGCTGGAATGTCAAAATATAATAGAGACAGTAGATTTAGCTGGTCTGTCATAATATAATAGAGACATAGAGACAGTAGATCTAGCTGGTCTTTCATAATAAAACAGAGACAGTAGATCTAACTGGTCTGTCATAATATAATAGAGACAGTAGATCTACCTGGTCTGTCATAATATAATAGAGACAGTAGATCTAGCTGGTCTGTCATAATATAATAGAGACATTAGATCTAGCAGGTCTGTCATAATATAATAGAGACAGTAGATCTGGCTGGTCCGTCATAATATAATAGAGACAGTCGATCTAGCTGGTCTGTCATAATATAATAGAGACAGAGACAGTAGATCCAGCTGGTCTGTCATATTATAATAGAGACAGTAGATCTAGCTGGTAGTCATAATATAATAGAGACAGTAGATCTAGCTGGTCTGTCATATTATAATAGAGACAGTAGATCGAGCTGGTCTGTCATAGTACAACAGAGACAGTAGATCTAGCTGGTCTGTCATAATATAATAGAGACAGAGACAGTAGATTTAGCTGGTCTGTCATAATTTAATAGAGACAGTAGATCTAGCTGGTTTGTCATAATATAATAGAGACAGTAGATCTAGCTGGTCTGTCATAAAACAATAGAGACAGTAGATCTAGCTGGTCTGTCATAATACAATCGAGACAGTAGATCTAGCTGGTCTGTCATAATACAATAGAGACAGTAGATCTAGCTGGTCTGTCATAATATAATAGAGACAGTAGATCTAGCTGGTAGTCATAATATAATAGAGACAGTAGATGTAGCTGGTCTGTCATAATATAATAGAGACAGTAGATCAAGCTGGTCTGTCATAATACAATCGAGACAGTAGATCTAGCTGGTCTGTCATAATACAATTGAGACAGTAGATCTAGCTGGTCTGTCATAATATAATAGAGACAGTAGATCTAGCTGGTCTGTCATAATACAATCGAGACAGTAGATCTAGCTGGTCTGTCATAATACAATTGAGACAGTAGATCTAGCTGGTCTGTCATAGTATAATAGAGACAGTAGATCTAGCTGGAATGTCAAAATATAATAGAGACAGTAGATTTAGCTGGTCTGTCATAATATAATAGAGACATAGAGACAGTAGATCTAGCTGGTCTTTCATAATAAAACAGAGACAGTAGATCTAACTGGTCTGTCATAATATAATAGAGACAGTAGATCTACCTGGTCTGTCATAATATAATAGAGACAGTAGATCTAGCTGGTCTGTCATAATATAATAGAGACATTAGATCTAGCAGGTCTGTCATAATATAATAGAGACAGTAGATCTGGCTGGTCCGTCATAATATAATAGAGACAGTCGATCTAGCTGGTCTGTCATAATATAATAGAGACAGAGACAGTAGATCCAGCTGGTCTGTCATATTATAATAGAGACAGTAGATCTAGCTGGTAGTCATAATATAATAGAGACAGTAGATCTAGCTGGTCTGTCATATTATAATAGAGACAGTAGATCGAGCTGGTCTGTCATAGTACAACAGAGACAGTAGATCTAGCTGGTCTGACATATTATAATAAAGATAGTAGATCAAGCTGGTCTGTCATAATACAATAGAGACAGTAGATCTAGCTGGGCTGTCATAATATAATAATATAGAGACAGTAGATCTAGCTTGTCTTTCAAAATACAACAGAGACAGTAGATCTAGCTGGTCTGTCATATTATAATAGAGACAGTAGATCTAGCTGGTCTGTCATAATACAATAGAGACAGTAGATCTAGCTGGTCTGTCATGATATAATAGAGACAGTAGATCTAGCTGGTCTGTCATAATATAATAGAGAGAGTAGATCTAGCAGGTCTGTCATAATATAATAGAGACAGTAGATCTAGCTGGTCTGTCATAATACAATTGAGACAGTAGATCTAGCTGGTCTGTCATAATATAATAGAGACAGAGACAGTAGATCCAGCTGGTCTGTCATATTATAATAGAGACAGTAGATCTAGCTGGTAGTCATAATATAATAGAGACAGTAGATCTAGCTGGTCTGTCATATTATAATAGAGACAGTAGATCGAGCTGGTCTGTCATAATACAACAGAGACAGTAGATCTAGCTGGTCTGTCATAATATAATTGAGACAGTAGATCTAGCTGGTCTGTCATAGTATAATAGAGACAGTAGATCTAGCTGGAATGTCAAAATATAATAGAGACAGTAGATCTAGCTGGTCTGTCATAATATAGAGAATTGAGACAGTAGATCTAGCTGGTCTGTCATAGTATAATAGAGACAGTAGATCTAGCTGGAATGTCAAAATATAATAGAGACAGTAGATTTAGCTGGTCTGTCATAATATAATAGAGACATAGAGACAGTAGATCTAGCTGGTCTTTCATAATAAAACAGAGACAGTAGATCTAACTGGTCTGTCATAATATAATAGAGACAGTAGATCTACCTGGTCTGTCATAATATAATAGAGACAGTAGATCTAGCTGGTCTGTCATAATATAATAGAGACATTAGATCTAGCAGGTCTGTCATAATATAATAGAGACAGTAGATCTGGCTGGTCCGTCATAATATAATAGAGACAGTCGATCTAGCTGGTCTGTCATAATATAATAGAGACAGAGACAGTAGATCCAGCTGGTCTGTCATATTATAATAGAGACAGTAGATCTAGCTGGTAGTCATAATATAATAGAGACAGTAGATCTAGCTGGTCTGTCATATTATAATAGAGACAGTAGATCGAGCTGGTCTGTCATAGTACAACAGAGACAGTAGATCTAGCTGGTCTGACATATTATAATAGAGACAGTAGATCTAGCTGGTCTGTCATAATACAATAGAGACAGTAGATCTAGCTGGGCTGTCATAATATAATAGAGACAGTAGATCTAGCTGGTAGTCATAATATAATAGAGACAGTAGATGTAGCTGGTCTGTCATAATATAATAGAGACAGTAGATCAAGCTGGTCTGTCATAATACAATCGAGACAGTAGATCTAGCTGGTCTGTCATAATACAATTGAGACAGTAGATCTAGCTGGTCTGTCATAATATAATAGAGACAGTAGATCTAGCTGGTCTGTCATAATACAATCGAGACAGTAGATCTAGCTGGTCTGTCATAATACAATTGAGACAGTAGATCTAGCTGGTCTGTCATAGTATAATAGAGACAGTAGATCTAGCTGGAATGTCAAAATATAATAGAGACAGTAGATTTAGCTGGTCTGTCATAATATAATAGAGACATAGAGACAGTAGATCTAGCTGGTCTTTCATAATAAAACAGAGACAGTAGATCTAACTGGTCTGTCATAATATAATAGAGACAGTAGATCTAGCTGGTCTGTCATAATACAATAGAGACAGTAGATCTAGCTGGGCTGTCATAATATAATAGAGACAGTAGATCTAGCTGGTAGTCATAATATAATAGAGACAGTAGATGTAGCTGGTCTGTCATAATATAATAGAGACAGTAGATCAAGCTGGTCTGTCATAATACAATCGAGACAGTAGATCTAGCTGGTCTGTCATAATACAATTGAGACAGTAGATCTAGCTGGTCTGTCATAATATAATAGAGACAGTAGATCTAGCTGGTCTGTCATAATACAATCGAGACAGTAGATCTAGCTGGTCTGTCATAATACAATTGAGACAGTAGATCTAGCTGGTCTGTCATAGTATAATAGAGACAGTAGATCTAGCTGGAATGTCAAAATATAATAGAGACAGTAGATTTAGCTGGTCTGTCATAATATAATAGAGACATAGAGACAGTAGATCTAGCTGGTCTTTCATAATAAAACAGAGACAGTAGATCTAACTGGTCTGTCATAATATAATAGAGACAGTAGATCTACCTGGTCTGTCATAATATAATAGAGACAGTAGATCTAGCTGGTCTGTCATAATATAATAGAGACATTAGATCTAGCAGGTCTGTCATAATATAATAGAGACAGTAGATCTGGCTGGTCCGTCATAATATAATAGAGACAGTCGATCTAGCTGGTCTGTCATAATATAATAGAGACAGAGACAGTAGATCCAGCTGGTCTGTCATATTATAATAGAGACAGTAGATCTAGCTGGTAGTCATAATATAATAGAGACAGTAGATCTAGCTGGTCTGTCATATTATAATAGAGACAGTAGATCGAGCTGGTCTGTCATAGTACAACAGAGACAGTAGATCTAGCTGGTCTGACATATTATAATAGAGATAGTAGATCTAGCTGGTCTGTCATAATACAATAGAGACAGTAGATCTAGCTGGGCTGTCATAATATAATAATATAGAGACAGTAGATCTAGCTGGTCTTTCAAAATACAACAGAGACAGTAGATCTAGCTGGTCTGTCATATTATAATAGAGACAGTAGATCTAGCTGGTCTGTCATAATACAATAGAGACAGTAGATCTAGCTGGTCTGTCATGATATAATAGAGACAGTAGATCTAGCTGGTCTGTCATAATATAATAGAGAGAGTAGATCTAGCAGGTCTGTCATAATATAATAGAGACAGTAGATCTAGCTGGTCTGTCATAATACAATTGAGACAGTAGATCTAGCTGGTCTGTCATAATATAATAGAGACAGAGACAGTAGATCCAGCTGGTCTGTCATATTATAATAGAGACAGTAGATCTAGCTGGTAGTCATAATATAATAGAGACAGTAGATCTAGCTGGTCTGTCATATTATAATAGAGACAGTAGATCGAGCTGGTCTGTCATAGTACAACAGAGACAGTAGATCTAGCTGGTCTGTCATAATATAATTGAGACAGTAGATCCAGCTGGTCTGTCATATTATAATAGAGACAGTAGATCTAGCTGGTAGTCATAATATAATAGAGACAGTAGATCTAGCTGGTTTGTCATATTATAATAGAGACAGTAAATCGAGCTGGTCTGTCATAGTACAACAGAGACAGTAGATCTAGCTGGTCTGACATATTATAATAGAGACAGTAGATCTAGCTGGTAGTCATAATATAATAGAGACAGTAGATCTAGCTGGTCTGTCATATTATAATAGAGACAGTAGATCGAGCTGGTCTGTCATAGTACAACAGAGACAGTAGATCTAGCTGGTCTGTCATAATATAATAGAGACAGTAGATCTAGCTGGTCTGTCATAATACAATCGAGACAGTAGATCTAGCTGGTCTGTCATAATACAATTGAGACAGTAGATCTAGCTGGTCTGTCATAGTATAATAGAGACAGTAGATCTAGCTGGAATGTCAAAATATAATAGAGACAGTAGATTTAGCTGGTCTGTCATAATATAATAGAGACATAGAGACAGTAGATCTAGCTGGTCTTTCATAATAAAACAGAGACAGTAGATCTAACTGGTCTGTCATAATATAATAGAGACAGTAGATCTACCTGGTCTGTCATAATATAATAGAGACAGTAGATCTAGCTGGTCTGTCATAATATAATAGAGACATTAGATCTAGCAGGTCTGTCATAATATAATAGAGACAGTAGATCTGGCTGGTCCGTCATAATATAATAGAGACAGTCGATCTAGCTGGTCTGTCATAATATAATAGAGACAGAGACAGTAGATCCAGCTGGTCTGTCATATTATAATAGAGACAGTAGATCTAGCTGGTAGTCATAATATAATAGAGACAGTAGATCTAGCTGGTCTGTCATATTATAATAGAGACAGTAGATCGAGCTGGTCTGTCATAGTACAACAGAGACAGTAGATCTAGCTGGTCTGTCATAATATAATAGAGACAGAGACAGTAGATTTAGCTGGTCTGTCATAATTTAATAGAGACAGTAGATCTAGCTGGTTTGTCATAATATAATAGAGACAGTAGATCTAGCTGGTCTGTCATAAAACAATAGAGACAGTAGATCTAGCTGGTCTGTCATAATACAATCGAGACAGTAGATCTAGCTGGTCTGTCATAATACAATAGAGACAGTAGATCTAGCTGGTCTGTCATAATATAATAGAGACAGTAGATCTAGCTGGTAGTCATAATATAATAGAGACAGTAGATGTAGCTGGTCTGTCATAATATAATAGAGACAGTAGATCAAGCTGGTCTGTCATAATACAATCGAGACAGTAGATCTAGCTGGTCTGTCATAATACAATTGAGACAGTAGATCTAGCTGGTCTGTCATAATATAATAGAGACAGTAGATCTAGCTGGTCTGTCATAATACAATCGAGACAGTAGATCTAGCTGGTCTGTCATAATACAATTGAGACAGTAGATCTAGCTGGTCTGTCATAGTATAATAGAGACAGTAGATCTAGCTGGAATGTCAAAATATAATAGAGACAGTAGATTTAGCTGGTCTGTCATAATATAATAGAGACATAGAGACAGTAGATCTAGCTGGTCTTTCATAATAAAACAGAGACAGTAGATCTAACTGGTCTGTCATAATATAATAGAGACAGTAGATCTACCTGGTCTGTCATAATATAATAGAGACAGTAGATCTAGCTGGTCTGTCATAATATAATAGAGACATTAGATCTAGCAGGTCTGTCATAATATAATAGAGACAGTAGATCTGGCTGGTCCGTCATAATATAATAGAGACAGTCGATCTAGCTGGTCTGTCATAATATAATAGAGACAGAGACAGTAGATCCAGCTGGTCTGTCATATTATAATAGAGACAGTAGATCTAGCTGGTAGTCATAATATAATAGAGACAGTAGATCTAGCTGGTCTGTCATATTATAATAGAGACAGTAGATAGCTGGTCTGTCAATACAACAGAGACAGTAGATCTAGCTGGTCTGACATATTATAATAGAGACAGTAGATCTAGCTGGTCTGTCATAATACAATAGAGACAGTAGATCTAGCTGGTCTGTCATAATATAATAGAGACAGTAGATCTAGCTGGTAGTCATAATATAATAGAGACAGTAGATGTAGCTGGTCTGTCATAATATAATAGAGACAGTAGATCAAGCTGGTCTGTCATAATACAATCGAGACAGTAGATCTAGCTGGTCTGTCATAATACAATTGAGACAGTAGATCTAGCTGGTCTGTCATAATATAATAGAGACAGTAGATCTAGCTGGTCTGTCATAATACAATCGAGACAGTAGATCTAGCTGGTCTGTCATAATACAATTGAGACAGTAGATCTAGCTGGTCTGTCATAGTATAATAGAGACAGTAGATCTAGCTGGAATGTCAAAATATAATAGAGACAGTAGATTTAGCTGGTCTGTCATAATATAATAGAGACATAGAGACAGTAGATCTAGCTGGTCTTTCATAATAAAACAGAGACAGTAGATCTAACTGGTCTGTCATAATATAATAGAGACAGTAGATCTACCTGGTCTGTCATAATATAATAGAGACAGTAGATCTAGCTGGTCTGTCATAATATAATAGAGACATTAGATCTAGCAGGTCTGTCATAATATAATAGAGACAGTAGATCTGGCTGGTCCGTCATAATATAATAGAGACAGTCGATCTAGCTGGTCTGTCATAATATAATAGAGACAGAGACAGTAGATCCAGCTGGTCTGTCATATTATAATAGAGACAGTAGATCTAGCTGGTAGTCATAATATAATAGAGACAGTAGATCTAGCTGGTCTGTCATATTATAATAGAGACAGTAGATCGAGCTGGTCTGTCATAGTACAACAGAGACAGTAGATCTAGCTGGTCTGACATATTATAATAGAGATAGTAGATCAAGCTGGTCTGTCATAATACAATAGAGACAGTAGATCTAGCTGGGCTGTCATAATATAATAATATAGAGACAGTAGATCTAGCTGGTCTTTCAAAATACAACAGAGACAGTAGATCTAGCTGGTCTGTCATATTATAATAGAGACAGTAGATCTAGCTGGTCTGTCATAATACAATAGAGACAGTAGATCTAGCTGGTCTGTCATGATATAATAGAGACAGTAGATCTAGCTGGTCTGTCATAATATAATAGAGAGAGTAGATCTAGCAGGTCTGTCATAATATAATAGAGACAGTAGATCTAGCTGGTCTGTCATAATACAATTGAGACAGTAGATCTAGCTGGTCTGTCATAATATAATAGAGACAGAGACAGTAGATCCAGCTGGTCTGTCATATTATAATAGAGACAGTAGATCTAGCTGGTAGTCATAATATAATAGAGACAGTAGATCTAGCTGGTCTGTCATATTATAATAGAGACAGTAGATCGAGCTGGTCTGTCATAGTACAACAGAGACAGTAGATCTAGCTGGTCTGTCATAATATAATTGAGACAGTAGATCTAGCTGGTCTGTCATAGTATAATAGAGACAGTAGATCTAGCTGGAATGTCAAAATATAATAGAGACAGTAGATCTAGCTGGTCTGTCATAATACAATTGAGACAGTAGATCTAGCTGGTCTGTCATAGTATAATAGAGACAGTAGATCTAGCTGGAATGTCAAAATATAATAGAGACAGTAGATTTAGCTGGTCTGTCATAATATAATAGAGACATAGAGACAGTAGATCTAGCTGGTCTTTCATAATAAAACAGAGACAGTAGATCTAACTGGTCTGTCATAATATAATAGAGACAGTAGATCTACCTGGTCTGTCATAATATAATAGAGACAGTAGATCTAGCTGGTCTGTCATAATATAATAGAGACATTAGATCTAGCAGGTCTGTCATAATATAATAGAGACAGTAGATCTGGCTGGTCCGTCATAATATAATAGAGACAGTCGATCTAGCTGGTCTGTCATAATATAATAGAGACAGAGACAGTAGATCCAGCTGGTCTGTCATATTATAATAGAGACAGTAGATCTAGCTGGTAGTCATAATATAATAGAGACAGTAGATCTAGCTGGTCTGTCATATTATAATAGAGACAGTAGATCGAGCTGGTCTGTCATAGTACAACAGAGACAGTAGATCTAGCTGGTCTGACATATTATAATAGAGACAGTAGATCTAGCTGGTCTGTCATAATACAATAGAGACAGTAGATCTAGCTGGGCTGTCATAATATAATAGAGACAGTAGATCTAGCTGGTAGTCATAATATAATAGAGACAGTAGATGTAGCTGGTCTGTCATAATATAATAGAGACAGTAGATCAAGCTGGTCTGTCATAATACAATCGAGACAGTAGATCTAGCTGGTCTGTCATAATACAATTGAGACAGTAGATCTAGCTGGTCTGTCATAATATAATAGAGACAGTAGATCTAGCTGGTCTGTCATAATACAATCGAGACAGTAGATCTAGCTGGTCTGTCATAATACAATTGAGACAGTAGATCTAGCTGGTCTGTCATAGTATAATAGAGACAGTAGATCTAGCTGGAATGTCAAAATATAATAGAGACAGTAGATTTAGCTGGTCTGTCATAATATAATAGAGACATAGAGACAGTAGATCTAGCTGGTCTTTCATAATAAAACAGAGACAGTAGATCTAACTGGTCTGTCATAATATAATAGAGACAGTAGATCTAGCTGGTCTGTCATAATACAATAGAGACAGTAGATCTAGCTGGGCTGTCATAATATAATAGAGACAGTAGATCTAGCTGGTAGTCATAATATAATAGAGACAGTAGATGTAGCTGGTCTGTCATAATATAATAGAGACAGTAGATCAAGCTGGTCTGTCATAATACAATTGAGACAGTAGATCTAGCTGGTCTGTCATAATATAATAGAGACAGTAGATCTAGCTGGTCTGTCATAATACAATCGAGACAGTAGATCTAGCTGGTCTGTCATAATACAATTGAGACAGTAGATCTAGCTGGTCTGTCATAGTATAATAGAGACAGTAGATCTAGCTGGAATGTCAAAATATAATAGAGACAGTAGATTTAGCTGGTCTGTCATAATATAATAGAGACATAGAGACAGTAGATCTAGCTGGTCTTTCATAATAAAACAGAGACAGTAGATCTAACTGGTCTGTCATAATATAATAGAGACAGTAGATCTACCTGGTCTGTCATAATATAATAGAGACAGTAGATCTAGCTGGTCTGTCATAATATAATAGAGACATTAGATCTAGCAGGTCTGTCATAATATAATAGAGACAGTAGATCTGGCTGGTCCGTCATAATATAATAGAGACAGTCGATCTAGCTGGTCTGTCATAATATAATAGAGACAGAGACAGTAGATCCAGCTGGTCTGTCATATTATAATAGAGACAGTAGATCTAGCTGGTAGTCATAATATAATAGAGACAGTAGATCTAGCTGGTCTGTCATATTATAATAGAGACAGTAGATCGAGCTGGTCTGTCATAGTACAACAGAGACAGTAGATCTAGCTGGTCTGACATATTATAATAGAGATAGTAGATCTAGCTGGTCTGTCATAATACAATAGAGACAGTAGATCTAGCTGGGCTGTCATAATATAATAATATAGAGACAGTAGATCTAGCTGGTCTTTCAAAATACAACAGAGACTGTAGATCTAGCTGGTCTGTCATATTATAATAGAGACAGTAGATCTAGCTGGTCTGTCATAATACAATAGAGACAGTAGATCTAGCTGGTCTGTCATGATATAATAGAGACAGTAGATCTAGCTGGTCTGTCATAATATAATAGAGAGAGTAGATCTAGCAGGTCTGTCATAATATAATAGAGACAGTAGATCTAGCTGGTCTGTCATAATACAATTGAGACAGTAGATCTAGCTGGTCTGTCATAATATAATAGAGACAGAGACAGTAGATCCAGCTGGTCTGTCATATTATAATAGAGACAGTAGATCTAGCTGGTAGTCATAATATAATAGAGACAGTAGATCTAGCTGGTCTGTCATATTATAATAGAGACAGTAGATCGAGCTGGTCTGTCATAGTACAACAGAGACAGTAGATCTAGCTGGTCTGTCATAATATAATTGAGACAGTAGATCCAGCTGGTCTGTCATATTATAATAGAGACAGTAGATCTAGCTGGTAGTCATAATATAATAGAGACAGTAGATCTAGCTGGTTTGTCATATTATAATAGAGACAGTAGATCGAGCTGGTCTGTCATAGTACAACAGAGACAGTAGATCTAGCTGGTCTGACATATTATAATAGAGACAGTAGATCTAGCTGGTCTGTCATAATACAATAGAGACAGTAGATCTAGCTGGTAGTCATAATATAATAGAGACAGTAGATGTAGCTGGTCTGTCATAGTATAATAGAGACAGTAGATCTAGCTGGAATGTCAAAATATAATAGAGACAGTAGATTTAGCTGGTCTGTCATAATATAATAGAGACATAGAGACAGTAGATCTAGCTGGTCTTTCATAATATAATAATATAGAGACAGTAGATCTAGCTGGTCTTTCAAAATACAACAGAGACAGTAGATCTAACTGGTCTGTCATAATATAATAGAGACAGTAGATCTACCTGGTCTGTCATAATATAATAGAGACAGTAGATCTAGCTGGTCTGTCATAATATAATAGAGACATTAGATCTAGCAGGTCTGTCATAATATAATAGAGATAGTAGATCTGGCTGGTCCGTCATAATATAATAGAGACAGTCGATCTAGCTGGTCTGTCATAATATAATAGAGACATAGAGACAGTAGATCTAGCTGGTCTTTCATAATAAAACAGAGACAGTAGATCTAACTGGTCTGTCATAATATAATAGAGACAGTAGATCTACCTGGTCTGTCATAATATAATAGAGACAGTAGATCTAGCTGGTCTGTCATAATATAATAGAGACATTAGATCTAGCAGGTCTGTCATAATATAATAGAGACAGTAGATCTGGCTGGTCCGTCATAATATAATAGAGACAGTCGATCTAGCTGGTCTGTCATAATATAATAGAGACAGAGACAGTAGATCCAGCTGGTCTGTCATATTATAATAGAGACAGTAGATCTAGCTGGTAGTCATAATATAATAGAGACAGTAGATCTAGCTGGTCTGTCATATTATAATAGAGACAGTAGATCGAGCTGGTCTGTCATAGTACAACAGAGACAGTAGATCTAGCTGGTCTGACATATTATAATAGAGACAGTAGATCTAGCTGGTCTGTCATAATACAATAGAGACAGTAGATCTAGCTGGGCTGTCATAATATAATAGAGACAGTAGATCTAGCTGGTAGTCATAATATAATAGAGACAGTAGATGTAGCTGGTCTGTCATAATATAATAGAGACAGTAGATCAAGCTGGTCTGTCATAATACAATCGAGACAGTAGATCTAGCTGGTCTGTCATAATACAATTGAGACAGTAGATCTAGCTGGTCTGTCATAATATAATAGAGACAGTAGATCTAGCTGGTCTGTCATAATACAATCGAGACAGTAGATCTAGCTGGTCTGTCATAATACAATTGAGACAGTAGATCTAGCTGGTCTGTCATAGTATAATAGAGACAGTAGATCTAGCTGGAATGTCAAAATATAATAGAGACAGTAGATTTAGCTGGTCTGTCATAATATAATAGAGACATAGAGACAGTAGATCTAGCTGGTCTTTCATAATAAAACAGAGACAGTAGATCTAACTGGTCTGTCATAATATAATAGAGACAGTAGATCTACCTGGTCTGTCATAATATAATAGAGACAGTAGATCTAGCTGGTCTGTCATAATATAATAGAGACATTAGATCTAGCAGGTCTGTCATAATATAATAGAGACAGTAGATCTGGCTGGTCCGTCATAATATAATAGAGACAGTCGATCTAGCTGGTCTGTCATAATATAATAGAGACAGAGACAGTAGATCCAGCTGGTCTGTCATATTATAATAGAGACAGTAGATCTAGCTGGTAGTCATAATATAATAGAGACAGTAGATCTAGCTGGTCTGTCATATTATAATAGAGACAGTAGATCGAGCTGGTCTGTCATAGTACAACAGAGACAGTAGATCTAGCTGGTCTGACATATTATAATAGAGATAGTAGATCTAGCTGGTCTGTCATAATACAATAGAGACAGTAGATCTAGCTGGGCTGTCATAATATAATAATATAGAGACAGTAGATCTAGCTGGTCTTTCAAAATACAACAGAGACAGTAGATCTAGCTGGTCTGTCATATTATAATAGAGACAGTAGATCTAGCTGGTCTGTCATAATACAATAGAGACAGTAGATCTAGCTGGTCTGTCATGATATAATAGAGACAGTAGATCTAGCTGGTCTGTCATAATATAATAGAGAGAGTAGATCTAGCAGGTCTGTCATAATATAATAGAGACAGTAGATCTAGCTGGTCTGTCATAATACAATTGAGACAGTAGATCTAGCTGGTCTGTCATAATATAATAGAGACAGAGACAGTAGATCCAGCTGGTCTGTCATATTATAATAGAGACAGTAGATCTAGCTGGTAGTCATAATATAATAGAGACAGTAGATCTAGCTGGTCTGTCATATTATAATAGAGACAGTAGATCGAGCTGGTCTGTCATAGTACAACAGAGACAGTAGATCTAGCTGGTCTGTCATAATATAATTGAGACAGTAGATCCAGCTGGTCTGTCATATTATAATAGAGACAGTAGATCTAGCTGGTAGTCATAATATAATAGAGACAGTAGATCTAGCTGGTTTGTCATATTATAATAGAGACAGTAGATCGAGCTGGTCTGTCATAGTACAACAGAGACAGTAGATCTAGCTGGTCTGACATATTATAATAGAGACAGTAGATCTAGCTGGTCTGTCATAATACAATAGAGACAGTAGATCTAGCTGGTAGTCATAATATAATAGAGACAGTAGATGTAGCTGGTCTGTCATAGTATAATAGAGACAGTAGATCTAGCTGGAATGTCAAAATATAATAGAGACAGTAGATTTAGCTGGTCTGTCATAATATAATAGAGACATAGAGACAGTAGATCTAGCTGGTCTTTCATAATATAATAATATAGAGACAGTAGATCTAGCTGGTCTTTCAAAATACAACAGAGACAGTAGATCTAACTGGTCTGTCATAATATAATAGAGACAGTAGATCTACCTGGTCTGTCATAATATAATAGAGACAGTAGATCTAGCTGGTCTGTCATAATATAATAGAGACATTAGATCTAGCAGGTCTGACATAATATAATAGAGACAGTAGATCTGGCTGGTCCGTCATAATATAATAGAGACAGTCGATCTAGCTGGTCTGTCATAATATAATAGAGACATAGAGACAGTAGATCTAGCTGGTCTTTCATAATAAAACAGAGACAGTAGATCTAACTGGTCTGTCATAATATAATAGAGACAGTAGATCTACCTGGTCTGTCATAATATAATAGAGACAGTAGATCTAGCTGGTCTGTCATAATATAATAGAGACATTAGATCTAGCAGGTCTGTCATAATATAATAGAGACAGTAGATCTGGCTGGTCCGTCATAATATAATAGAGACAGTCGATCTAGCTGGTCTGTCATAATATAATAGAGACAGAGACAGTAGATCCAGCTGGTCTGTCATATTATAATAGAGACAGTAGATCTAGCTGGTAGTCATAATATAATAGAGACAGTAGATCTAGCTGGTCTGTCATATTATAATAGAGACAGTAGATCGAGCTGGTCTGTCATAGTACAACAGAGACAGTAGATCTAGCTGGTCTGACATATTATAATAGAGACAGTAGATCTAGCTGGTCTGTCATAATACAATAGAGACAGTAGATCTAGCTGGGCTGTCATAATATAATAGAGACAGTAGATCTAGCTGGTAGTCATAATATAATAGAGACAGTAGATGTAGCTGGTCTGTCATAATATAATAGAGACAGTAGATCAAGCTGGTCTGTCATAATACAATCGAGACAGTAGATCTAGCTGGTCTGTCATAATACAATTGAGACAGTAGATCTAGCTGGTCTGTCATAATATAATAGAGACAGTAGATCTAGCTGGTCTGTCATAATACAATCGAGACAGTAGATCTAGCTGGTCTGTCATAATACAATTGAGACAGTAGATCTAGCTGGTCTGTCATAGTATAATAGAGACAGTAGATCTAGCTGGAATGTCAAAATATAATAGAGACAGTAGATTTAGCTGGTCTGTCATAATATAATAGAGACATAGAGACAGTAGATCTAGCTGGTCTTTCATAATAAAACAGAGACAGTAGATCTAACTGGTCTGTCATAATATAATAGAGACAGTAGATCTACCTGGTCTGTCATAATATAATAGAGACAGTAGATCTAGCTGGTCTGTCATAATATAATAGAGACATTAGATCTAGCAGGTCTGTCATAATATAATAGAGACAGTAGATCTGGCTGGTCCGTCATAATATAATAGAGACAGTCGATCTAGCTGGTCTGTCATAATATAATAGAGACAGAGACAGTAGATCCAGCTGGTCTGTCATATTATAATAGAGACAGTAGATCTAGCTGGTAGTCATAATATAATAGAGACAGTAGATCTAGCTGGTCTGTCATATTATAATAGAGACAGTAGATCGAGCTGGTCTGTCATAGTACAACAGAGACAGTAGATCTAGCTGGTCTGACATATTATAATAGAGATAGTAGATCTAGCTGGTCTGTCATAATACAATAGAGACAGTAGATCTAGCTGGGCTGTCATAATATAATAATATAGAGACAGTAGATCTAGCTGGTCTTTCAAAATACAACAGAGACAGTAGATCTAGCTGGTCTGTCATATTATAATAGAGACAGTAGATCTAGCTGGTCTGTCATAATACAATAGAGACAGTAGATCTAGCTGGTCTGTCATGATATAATAGAGACAGTAGATCTAGCTGGTCTGTCATAATATAATAGAGAGAGTAGATCTAGCAGGTCTGTCATAATATAATAGAGACAGTAGATCTAGCTGGTCTGTCATAATACAATTGAGACAGTAGATCTAGCTGGTCTGTCATAATATAATAGAGACAGAGACAGTAGATCCAGCTGGTCTGTCATATTATAATAGAGACAGTAGATCTAGCTGGTAGTCATAATATAATAGAGACAGTAGATCTAGCTGGTCTGTCATATTATAATAGAGACAGTAGATCGAGCTGGTCTGTCATAGTACAACAGAGACAGTAGATCTAGCTGGTCTGTCATAATATAATTGAGACAGTAGATCTAGCTGGTCTGTCATAGTATAATAGAGACAGTAGATCTAGCTGGAATGTCAAAATATAATAGAGACAGTAGATCTAGCTGGTCTGTCATAATACAATTGAGACAGTAGATCTAGCTGGTCTGTCATAGTATAATAGAGACAGTAGATCTAGCTGGAATGTCAAAATATAATAGAGACAGTAGATTTAGCTGGTCTGTCATAATATAATAGAGACATAGAGACAGTAGATCTAGCTGGTCTTTCATAATAAAACAGAGACAGTAGATCTAACTGGTCTGTCATAATATAATAGAGACAGTAGATCTACCTGGTCTGTCATAATATAATAGAGACAGTAGATCTAGCTGGTCTGTCATAATATAATAGAGACATTAGATCTAGCAGGTCTGTCATAATATAATAGAGACAGTAGATCTGGCTGGTCCGTCATAATATAATAGAGACAGTCGATCTAGCTGGTCTGTCATAATATAATAGAGACAGAGACAGTAGATCCAGCTGGTCTGTCATATTATAATAGAGACAGTAGATCTAGCTGGTAGTCATAATATAATAGAGACAGTAGATCTAGCTGGTCTGTCATATTATAATAGAGACAGTAGATCGAGCTGGTCTGTCATAGTACAACAGAGACAGTAGATCTAGCTGGTCTGACATATTATAATAGAGACAGTAGATCTAGCTGGTCTGTCATAATACAATAGAGACAGTAGATCTAGCTGGGCTGTCATAATATAATAGAGACAGTAGATCTAGCTGGTAGTCATAATATAATAGAGACAGTAGATGTAGCTGGTCTGTCATAATATAATAGAGACAGTAGATCAAGCTGGTCTGTCATAATACAATCGAGACAGTAGATCTAGCTGGTCTGTCATAATACAATTGAGACAGTAGATCTAGCTGGTCTGTCATAATATAATAGAGACAGTAGATCTAGCTGGTCTGTCATAATACAATCGAGACAGTAGATCTAGCTGGTCTGTCATAATACAATTGAGACAGTAGATCTAGCTGGTCTGTCATAGTATAATAGAGACAGTAGATCTAGCTGGAATGTCAAAATATAATAGAGACAGTAGATTTAGCTGGTCTGTCATAATATAATAGAGACATAGAGACAGTAGATCTAGCTGGTCTTTCATAATAAAACAGAGACAGTAGATCTAACTGGTCTGTCATAATATAATAGAGACAGTAGATCTACCTGGTCTGTCATAATATAATAGAGACAGTAGATCTAGCTGGTCTGTCATAATATAATAGAGACATTAGATCTAGCAGGTCTGTCATAATATAATAGAGACAGTAGATCTGGCTGGTCCGTCATAATATAATAGAGACAGTCGATCTAGCTGGTCTGTCATAATATAATAGAGACAGAGACAGTAGATCCAGCTGGTCTGTCATATTATAATAGAGACAGTAGATCTAGCTGGTAGTCATAATATAATAGAGACAGTAGATCTAGATGGTCTGTCATATTATAATAGAGACAGTAGATCGAGCTGGTCTGTCATAGTACAACAGAGACAGTAGATCTAGCTGGTCTGACATATTATAATAGAGATAGTAGATCTAGCTGGTCTGTCATAATACAATAGAGACAGTAGATCTAGCTGGGCTGTCATAATATAATAATATAGAGACAGTAGATCTAGCTGGTCTTTCAAAATACAACAGAGACAGTAGATCTAGCTGGTCTGTCATATTATAATAGAGACAGTAGATCTAGCTGGTCTGTCATAATACAATAGAGACAGTAGATCTAGCTGGTCTGTCATGATATAATAGAGACAGTAGATCTAGCTGGTCTGTCATAATATAATAGAGAGTAGATCTAGCAGGTCTGTCATAATATAATAGAGACAGTAGATCTAGCTGGTCTGTCATAATACAATTGAGACAGTAGATCTAGCTGGTCTGTCATAATATAATAGAGACAGAGACAGTAGATCCAGCTGGTCTGTCATATTATAATAGAGACAGTAGATCTAGCTGGTAGTCATAATATAATAGAGACAGTAGATCTAGCTGGTCTGTCATATTATAATAGAGACAGTAGATCGAGCTGGTCTGTCATAGTACAACAGAGACAGTAGATCTAGCTGGTCTGTCATAATATAATAGAGACAGTCGATCTAGCTGGTCTGTCATAATATAATAGAGACAGAGACAGTAGATCCAGCTGGTCTGTCATATTATAATAGAGACAGTAGATCTAGCTGGTAGTCATAATATAATAGAGACAGTAGATCTAGCTGGTTTGTCATATTATAATAGAGACAGTAGATCGAGCTGGTCTGTCATAATATAATAGAGACATAGAGACAGTAGATCTAGCTGGTCTTTCATAATATAATAATATAGAGACAGTAGATCTAGCTGGTCTTTCAAAATACAACAGAGACAGTAGATCTAGCTGGTCTGTCATATTATAATAGAGACAGTAGATCTAGCTGGTCTGTCATAATACAATAGAGACAGTAGATCTAGCTGGTCTGTCATGATATAATAGAGACAGTAGATCTAGCTGGTCTGTCATAATATAATAGAGAGAGTAGATCTAGCAGGTCTGTCATAATATAATAGAGACAGTAGATCTAGCTGGTCTGTCATAATACAATTGAGACAGTAGATCTAGCTGGTCTGTCATAATATAATAGAGACAGAGACAGTAGATCCAGCTGGTCTGTCATATTATAATAGAGACAGTAGATCTAGCTGGTAGTCATAATATAATAGAGACAGTAGATCTAGCTGGTCTGTCATATTATAATAGAGACAGTAGATCGAGCTGGTCTGTCATAGTACAACAGAGACAGTAGATCTAGCTGGTCTGTCATAATATAATAGAGACAGTCGATCTAGCTGGTCTGTCATAATATAATAGAGACAGAGACAGTAGATCCAGCTGGTCTGTCATATTATAATAGAGACAGTAGATCTAGCTGGTAGTCATAATATGATAGAGACAGTAGATCTAGCTGGTCTGTCATATTATAATAGAGACAGTAGATCGAGCTGGTCTGTCATAGTACAACAGAGACAGTAGATCTAGCTGGTCTGACATATTATAATAGAGACAGTAGATCTAGCTGGTCTGTCATAATACAATAGAGACAGTAGATCTAGCTGGGCTGTCATAATATAATAGAGACAGTAGATCTAGCTGGTAGTCATAATATAATAGAGACAGTAGATGTAGCTGGTCTGTCATAATATAATAGAGACAGTAGATCAAGCTGGTCTGTCATAATACAATCGAGACAGTAGATCTAGCTGGTCTGTCATAATACAATTGAGACAGTAGATCTAGCTGGTCTGTCATAATATAATAGAGACAGTAGATCTAGCTGGTCTGTCATAATACAATCGAGACAGTAGATCTAGCTGGTCTGTCATAATACAATTGAGACAGTAGATCTAGCTGGTCTGTCATAGTATAATAGAGACAGTAGATCTAGCTGGAATGTCAAAATATAATAGAGACAGTAGATTTAGCTGGTCTGTCATAATATAATAGAGACATAGAGACAGTAGATCTAGCTGGTCTTTCATAATAAAACAGAGACAGTAGATCTAACTGGTCTGTCATAATATAATAGAGACAGTATATCTACCTGGTCTGTCATAATATAATAGAGACAGTAGATCTAGCTGGTCTGTCATAATATAATAGAGACAGTAGATCTAGCTGGGCTGTCATAATATAATAGAGACAGTAGATCTAGCTGGTAGTCATAATATAATAGAGACAGTAGATGTAGCTGGTCTGTCATAATATAATAGAGACAGTAGATCAAGCTGGTCTGTCATAATACAATCGAGACAGTAGATCTAGCTGGTCTGTCATAATATAATAGAGACAGTAGATCTAGCTGGTCTGTCATAATATAATAGAGACAGTAGATCTGGCTGGTCTGTCATAATATAATAGAGACAGAGACAGTAGATCCAGCTGGTCTGTCATACTATAATAGAGACAGTAGATCTAGCTGGTCTGTCATATTATAATAGAGACAGTAGATCGAGCTGGTCTGTCATAGTACAACAGAGACAGTAGATCTAGCTGGTCTGACATATTATAATAGAGACAGTAGATCTAGCTGGTCTGTCATAATACAATAGAGACAGTAGATCTAGCTGGGCTGTCATATTATAATAGAGACAGTAGATCTAGCTGGTCTGTCATAATACAATAGAGACAGTAGATCTAGCTGGTCTGTCATGATATAATAGAGACAGTAGATCTAGCTGGTCTGTCATAATATAATAGAGAGAGTAGATCTAGCAGGTCTGTCATAATATAATAGAGACAGTAGATCTAGCTGGTCTGTCATAATACAATTGAGACAGTAGATCTAGCTGGTCTGTCATAATATAATAGAGACAGAGACAGTAGATCCAGCTGGTCTGTCATATTATAATAGAGACAGTAGATCTAGCTGGTAGTCATAATATAATAGAGACAGTAGATCTAGCTGGTCTGTCATATTATAATAGAGACAGTAGATCGAGCTGGTCTGTCATAGTACAACAGAGACAGTAGATCTAGCTGGTCTGTCATAATATAATAGAGACAGAGACAGTAGATTTAGCTGGTCTGTCATAATTTAATAGAGACAGTAGATCTAGCTTGTTTGTCATAATATAATAGAGACAGTAGATCAAGCTGGTCTGTCATAATACAATAGAGACAGTAGATCTAGCTGGTAGTCATAATATAATAGAGACAGTAGATGTAGCTGGTCTGTCATAATATAATAGAGACAGTAGATCAAGCTGGTCTGTCATAATACAATAGAGACAGTAGATCTAGCTGGTCTGTCATAATATAATAGAGACAGTAGATCTAGCTGGTAGTCATAATATAATAGAGACAGTAGATGTAGCTGGTCTGTCATAATATAATAGAGACAGTAGATCAAGCTGGTCTGTCATAATACAATCGAGACAGTAGATCTAGCTGGTCTGTCATAATATAATAGAGACAGTAGATCTAGCTGGTCTGTCATAATACAATCGAGACAGTAGATCTAGCTGGTCTGTCATAATACAATTGAGACAGTAGATCTAGCTGGTCTGTCATAGTATAATAGAGACAGTAGATCTAGCTGGAATGTCAAAATATAATAGAGACAGTAGATTTAGCTGGTCTGTCATAATATAATAGAGACATAGAGACAGTAGATCTAGCTGGTCTTTCATAATAAAACAGAGACAGTAGATCTAACTGGTCTGTCATAATATAATAGAGACAGTAGATCTACCTGGTCTGTCATAATATAATAGAGACAGTAGATCTAGCTGGTCTGTCATAATATAATAGAGACATTAGATCTAGCAGGTCCGTCATAATATAATAGAGACAGTCGATCTAGCTGGTCTGTCATAATATAATAGAGACAGAGACAGTAGATCCAGCTGGTCTGTCATAATATAATAGAGACAGTAGATCTAGCTGGTAGTCATAATATAATAGAGACAGTAGATCTAGCTGGTCTGTCATATTATAATAGAGACAGTAGATCGAGCTGGTCTGTCATAGTACAACAGAGACAGTAGATCTAGCTGGTCTGACATATTATAATAGAGACAGTAGATCTAGCTGGTCTGTCATAATACAATAGAGACAGTAGATCTAGCTGGGCTGTCATAATATAATAGAGACAGTAGATCTAGCTGGTAGTCATAATATAATAGAGACAGTAGATGTAGCTGGTCTGTCATAATATAATAGAGACAGTAGATCAAGCTGGTCTGTCATAATACAATCGAGACAGTAGATCTAGCTGGTCTGTCATAATACAATTGAGACAGTAGATCTAGCTGGTCTGTCATAATATAATAGAGACAGTAGATCTAGCTGGTCTGTCATAATACAATCGAGACAGTAGATCTAGCTGGCCTGTCATAATACAATTGAGACAGTAGATCTAGCTGGTCTGTCATAGTATAATAGAGACAGTAGATCTAGCTGGAATGTCAAAATATAATAGAGACAGTAGATTTAGCTGGTCTGTCATAATATAATAGAGACATAGAGACAGTAGATCTAGCTGGTCTTTCATAATAAAACAGAGACAGTAGATCTAACTGGTCTGTCATAATATAATAGAGACAGTAGATCTACCTGGTCTGTCATAATATAATAGAGACAGTAGATCTAGCTGGTCTGTCATAATATAATAGAGACATTAGATCTAGCAGGTCTGTCATAATATAATAGAGACAGTAGATCTGGCTGGTCCGTCATAATATAATAGAGACAGTCGATCTAGCTGGTCTGTCATAATATAATAGAGACAGAGACAGTAGATCCAGCTGGTCTGTCATATTATAATAGAGACAGTAGATCTAGCTGGTAGTCATAATATAATAGAGACAGTAGATCTAGCTGGTCTGTCATATTATAATAGAGACAGTAGATCGAGCTGGTCTGTCATAGTACAACAGAGACAGTAGATCTAGCTGGTCTGACATATTATAATAGAGACAGTAGATCTAGCTGGTCTGTCATAATACAATAGAGACAGTAGATCTAGCTGGGCTGTCATAATATAATAGAGACAGTAGATCTAGCTGGTCTTTCAAAATACAACAGAGACAGTAGATCTAGCTGGTCTGTCATATTATAATAGAGACAGTAGATCTAGCTGGTCTGTCATAATACAATAGAGACAGTAGATCTAGCTGGTCTGTCATGATATAATAGAGACAGTAGATCTAGCTGGTCTGTCATAATATAATAGAGAGAGTAGATCTAGCAGGTCTGTCATAATATAATAGAGACAGTAGATCTGGATGGTCCGTCATAATATAATAGAGACAGTAGATCTAGCTGGTCTGTCATAATATAATAGAGACAGAGACAGTAGATCTATCTGGTCTGTCATATTATAATAGAGACAGTAGATCTAGCTGGTCTGTCATAATATAACAGAGACAGTAGATCTAGCTGGTATGTCATAATTTAATAGAGACAGTAGATTTAGCTGGTCTGTCATAATATAATAGAGACAGTAGATCTAGCTGGTCTGTCATAATATAATAGAGACAGTAGATCTAGCTGGTCTATCATAATATAATAGAGACAGTAGATCTAGCTGGAATGTCAAAATATAATAGAGACAGTAGATCTAGCTGGTATGTCATAATACAATTGAGACAGTAGATCTAGCTGGTCTGTCATATTATAATAGAGACATAGAGACAGTAGATTTAGCTGGTCTGTCATAATATAATAGAGACATAGAGACAGTAGATCTAGCTGGTCTGTCATAATAAAATAGAGACAGTAGATCTAGCTGGTCTGTCATAATATAATAGAGACAGTAGATCGACCTGGTCTGTCATAATATAATAGAGACAGTAGATCTAGCTGGTCTGTCATAATATAATAGAGACATTAGATCTAGCAGGTCTGTCATAATATAATAGAGACAGTAGATCTGGCTGGTCCGTCATAATATAATAGAGACAGACGATCTAGCTGGTCTGTCATAATATAATAGAGACAGAGACAGTAGATCCAGCTGGTCTGTCATATTATAATAGAGACAGTAGATCTAGCTGGTAGTCATAATATAATAGAGACAGTAGATCTAGCTGGTCTGTCATATTATAATAGAGACAGTAGATCGAGCTGGTCTGTCATAGTACAACAGAGACAGTAGATCGAGCTGGTCTTTCATAATGACAGTAGATCTAACTGGTCTGTCATATTATAATAGAGACAGTAGATCTAGCTGGTCTGTCATAATACAATAGAGACAGTAGATCTAACTGGTCTGTCATAATATAATAGAGAAAGTAGATCTAGCTGGTCTTTCATAATACAACAGAGACAGTAGATCTAACTGGTCTGTCATATTATAATAGAGACAGTAGATCTAGCTGGTCTGTCATAATACAATAGAGACAGTAGATCTAGCTGGTCTGTCATGATATAATAGAGACAGTAGATCTAGCTGGTCTGTCATAATATAATAGAGACAGAGACAGTAGATCTAGCTGGTCTGTCATAATATAATAGAGACAGTAGATCTGGATGGTCCGTCATAATATAATAGAGACAGTAGATCTAGCTGGTCTGTCATAATATAATAGAGACAGAGACAGTAGATCTAGCTGGTCTGTCATATTATAATAGAGACAGTAGATCTAGCTGGTCTGTCATAATATAATAGAGACAGTAGATCTAGCTGGTATGTCATAATTTAATAGAGACAGTAGATTTAGCTGGTCTGTCATAATATAATAGAGACAGTAGATCTAGCTGGTCTGTCATAATATAATAGAGACAGTAGATCTAGCTGGTCTGTCATCATACAATCGAGACAGTAGATCTAGCTGGTCTGTCATAATATAATAGAGACAGTAGATCTGGATGGTCCGTCATAATATAATAGAGACAGTAGATCTAGCTGGTCTGTCATAATATAATAGAGACAGAGACAGTAGATCTAGCTGGTCTGTCATATTATAATAGAGACAGTAGATCTAGCTGGTCTGTCATAATATAATAGAGACAGTAGATCTAGCTGGTATGTCATAATTTAATAGAGACAGTAGATTTAGCTGGTCTGTCATAATATAATAGAGACAGTAGATCTAGCTGGTCTGTCATAATATAATAGAGACAGTAGATCTAGCTGGTCTGTCATCATACAATCGAGACAGTAGATCTAGCTGGTCTGTCATAATATAATAGAGACAGTAGATCTAGCTGGTCTGTCATAATACAATAGAGACAGTAGATCTAGCTGGTCTGTCATAATACAATCGAGACAGTAGATCTAGCTGGTCTGTCATAATACAATAGAGACAGTAGATCTAGCTGGTCTGTCATAATATAATAGTGACAGTAGATCTAGCTGGTCTGTAATAATATAATAGAGACAGTAGATCTAGCTGGTCTGTCATAATATAATAGAGACAGTAGATCTAGCTGGTCTGTCATGATACAATAGAGACAGTAGATCTAGCTAGTCTGTCATAATATAATAGAGACAGTAGATCTAGCTGGAATGTCATAATATAATAGAGACAGTAGATCTAGCTGGTATGTCATATTATAATAGAGACATAGAGACAGTAGATTTAGCTGGTCTGTCATAATATAATAGAGACATATAGACAGTAGATCTAGCTGGTCTGTCATAATACAATAGAGACAGTGGATCTAGCTGGTCTGTCATAATATAATAGAGACAGTAGATCTACCTGGTCTGTCATAATATAATAGAGACAGTAGATCTAGCTGGTCTGTCATAATATAATAGAGACATTAGATCTAGCTGGTCTGTCATAATATAATAGATACAGTAGATCTAGCTGGTCTGTCATAATATAATAGAGACAGTAGATCTAGCTGGAATGTCATAATATAATAGAGACAGTAGATCTAGCTGGTATGTCATATTATAATAGAGACATAGAGACAGTAGATTTAGCTGGTCTGTCATAATATAATAGAGACATATAGACAGTAGATCTAGCTGGTCTGTCATAATACAATAGAGACAGTGGATCTAGCTGGTCTGTCATAATATAATAGAGACAGTAGATCTAGCTGGAATGTCATAATATAATAGAGACAGTAGATCTAGCTGGTATGTCATATTATAATAGAGACATAGAGACAGTAGATTTAGCTGGTCTGTCATAATATAATAGAGACATATAGACAGTAGATCTAGCTGGTCTGTCATAATACAATAGAGACAGTGGATCTAGCTGGTCTGTCATAATATAATAGAGACAGTAGATCTACCTGGTCTGTCATAATACAATAGAGACAGTGGATCTAGCTGGTCTGTCATAATATAATAGAGACAGTAGATCTGGATGGTCCGTCATAATATAATAGAGACAGTAGATCTAGCTGGTCTGTCATAATATAATAGAGACAGAGACAGTAGATCTAGCTGGTCTGTCATATTATAATAGAGACAGTAGATCTAGCTGGTCTGTCATAATATAATAGAGACAGTAGATCTAGCTGGTATGTCATAATTTAATAGAGACAGTAGATTTAGCTGGTCTGTCATAATATAATAGAGACAGTAGATCTAGCTGGTCTGTCATAATATAATAGAGACAGTAGATCTAGCTGGTCTGTCATCATACAATCGAGACAGTAGATCTAGCTGGTCTGTCATAATATAATAGAGACAGTAGATCTGGATGGTCCGTCATAATATAATAGAGACAGTAGATCTAGCTGGTCTGTCATAATATAATAGAGACAGAGACAGTAGATCTAGCTGGTCTGTCATATTATAATAGAGACAGTAGATCTAGCTGGTCTGTCATAATATAATAGAGACAGTAGATCTAGCTGGTATGTCATAATTTAATAGAGACAGTAGATTTAGCTGGTCTGTCATAATATAATAGAGACAGTAGATCTAGCTGGTCTGTCATAATATAATAGAGACAGTAGATCTAGCTGGTCTGTCATCATACAATCGAGACAGTAGATCTAGCTGGTCTGTCATAATATAATAGAGACAGTAGATCTGGATGGTCCGTCATAATATAATAGAGACAGTAGATCTAGCTGGTCTGTCATAATATAATAGAGACAGAGACAGTAGATCTAGCTGGTCTGTCATATTATAATAGAGACAGTAGATCTAGCTGGTCTGTCATAATATAATAGAGACAGTAGATCTAGCTGGTATGTCATAATTTAATAGAGACAGTAGATTTAGCTGGTCTGTCATAATATAATAGAGACAGTAGATCTAGCTGGTCTGTCATAATATAATAGAGACAGTAGATCTAGCTGGTCTGTCATCATACAATCGAGACAGTAGATCTAGCTGGTCTGTCATAATATAATAGAGACAGTAGATCTAGCTGGTCTGTCATAATACAATAGAGACAGTAGATCTAGCTGGTCTGTCATAATACAATCGAGACAGTAGATCTAGCTGGTCTGTCATAATACAATAGAGACAGTAGATCTAGCTGGTCTGTCATAATATAATAGTGACAGTAGATCTAGCTGGTCTGTAATAATATAATAGAGACAGTAGATCTAGCTGGTCTGTCATAATATAATAGAGACAGTAGATCTAGCTGGTCTGTCATGATACAATAGAGACAGTAGATCTAGCTAGTCTGTCATAATATAATAGAGACAGTAGATCTAGCTGGAATGTCATAATATAATAGAGACAGTAGATCTAGCTGGTATGTCATATTATAATAGAGACATAGAGACAGTAGATTTAGCTGGTCTGTCATAATATAATAGAGACATATAGACAGTAGATCTAGCTGGTCTGTCATAATACAATAGAGACAGTGGATCTAGCTGGTCTGTCATAATATAATAGAGACAGTAGATCTACCTGGTCTGTCATAATATAATAGAGACAGTAGATCTAGCTGGTCTGTCATAATATAATAGAGACATTAGATCTAGCTGGTCTGTCATAATATAATAGATACAGTAGATCTAGCTGGTCTGTCATAATATAATAGAGACAGTAGATCTAGCTGGAATGTCATAATATAATAGAGACAGTAGATCTAGCTGGTATGTCATATTATAATAGAGACATAGAGACAGTAGATTTAGCTGGTCTGTCATAATATAATAGAGACATATAGACAGTAGATCTAGCTGGTCTGTCATAATACAATAGAGACAGTGGATCTAGCTGGTCTGTCATAATATAATAGAGACAGTAGATCTAGCTGGAATGTCATAATATAATAGAGACAGTAGATCTAGCTGGTATGTCATATTATAATAGAGACATAGAGACAGTAGATTTAGCTGGTCTGTCATAATATAATAGAGACATATAGACAGTAGATCTAGCTGGTCTGTCATAATACAATAGAGACAGTGGATCTAGCTGGTCTGTCATAATATAATAGAGACAGTAGATCTACCTGGTCTGTCATAATACAATAGAGACAGTGGATCTAGCTGGTCTGTCATAATATAATAGAGACAGTAGATCTACCTGGTCTGTCATAATATAATAGAGACAGTAGATCTGGCTGGTCCGTCATAATATAATAGAGACAGTAGATCTAGCTGGTCTGTCATAATATAATAGAGACAGAGACAGTAGATTTAGCTGGTCTGTCATAATTTAATGGAGACAGTAGATCTAGCTGGTCTGTCATAATATAATAGAGACAGTAGATCTAGCTGGTCTGTCATAATACAATAGAGACAGTAGATCTAGCTGGTCTGTCATAATACAATCGAGACAGTAGATCTAGCTGGTCTGTCATAATACAATAGAGACAGTAGATCTAGCTGGTCTGTCATAATATAATAGAGACAGTAGATCGAGCTGGTCTGTCATATTATGATAGAGACAGTAGATCTAGCTGGTCTGTCATGATATAATAGAAACAGTAGATCTACCTGGTCTGTCATAATATAATAGAGACATTAGATCTCGCTGGTCTGTCATAATATAATAGAGACAGTAGATCTAGCTGGTCTGTCATAATATAATAGAGACAGTAGATCTAGCTGGTCTGTCATAATATAATAGAGACATTAGATCTAGCTGGTCTGTCATAATATAATAGAGACAGTAGATCTAGCTGGTCTGTCATAATATAATAGAGACAGTAGATCGAGCTGGTCTGTCATATTATGATAGAGACAGTAGATCTAGCTGGTCTGTCATGATATAATAGAAACAGTAGATCTAGCTGGTCTGTCATAATATAATAGAGACAGTATATCCAGTTTGTCTGTCATAATATAATAGAGACAGTAGATCTAGCTGGTCTGTCATAATATAATAGATACAGTAGATCTAGCTGGTCTGTCATAATACAATCGAGACAGTAGATCAAGCTGGTCTGTCATAATATAATAGAGACAGTAGATCAAGCTGGTCTGTCATAATACAATCGAGACAGTAGATCTAGCTGGTCTGTCATAATACAATAGAGACAGTAGATCTAGCTGGTCTGTCATAATACAATAGAGACAGTAGATCTAACTGGTCTGTCATAATATAATAGAGACAGTAGATCTGGCTGGTCCGTCATAATATAATAGAGACAGTAGATCTAGCTGGTCTGTCATAATATAATAGAGACAGAGACAGTAGATCTAGCTGGTCTGTCATATTATAACAGAGACAGTAGATCTAGCTGGTCTGTCATAATATAATAGAGACAGTAGAACTACCTGGTCTGTCATAATATAATAGAGACAGTAGATCTAGCTGGTCTGTCATAATATAATAGAGACATTAGATCTAGCTGGTCTGTCATAATACAATAGAGACAGTAGATCTAGCTGGTCTGTCATAATATAATAGTGACAGTAGATCTAGCTGGTCTGTAATAATATAATAGAGACAGTAGATCTAGCTGGTCTGTCATAATATAATAGAGACAGTAGATCTAGCTGGTCTGTCATAATACAATAGAGACAGTAGATCAAGCTGGTCTGTCATAATATAATAGAGACAGTAGATCTAGCTGGTCTGTCATAATATAATCGAGACAGTAGATCTAGCTGGTCTGTCACAATACAATAGAGACAGTAGATCTAGCTGGTCTGTCATAATATAATAGTGACAGTAGATCTAGCTGGTCTGTAATAATATAAGAGAGACAGTAGATCTAGCTGGTCTGTCATAATATAATAGAGACAGTAGATCTAGCTGGTCTGTCATAATACAATCGAGACAGTAGATCAAGCTGGTCTGTCATAATATAATAGAGACAGTAGATCTGGCTGGTCTGTCATAATACAATAGAGACAGTAGATCAAGCTGGTCTGTCATAATATAATAGAGACAGTAGATCTAGCTGGTCTGTCATAATATAATAGAGACATTAGATCTAGCTGGTCTGTCATAATATAATAGAGACAGTAGATCTAGCTGGTCTGTCATAATATAATACAGTAGATCTAGCTGGTCTGAGACAGTAGATCTAGCTGGTCTGTCATAATACAATAGAGACAGTAGATCTAACTGGTCTGTCATAATATAATAGAGACAGTAGATCTGGCTGGTCCGTCATAATATAATAGAGACAGTAGATCTAGCTGGTCTGTCATAATATAATAGAGACAGAGACAGTAGATCTAGCTGGTCTGTCATATTATAACAGAGACAGTAGATCTAGCTGGTCTGTCATAATATAATAGAGACAGTAGAACTACCTGGTCTGTCATAATATAATAGAGACAGTAGATCTAGCTGGTCTGTCATAATATAATAGAGACATTAGATCTAGCTGGTCTGTCATAATACAATAGAGACAGTAGATCTAGCTGGTCTGTCATAATATAATAGTGACAGTAGATCTAGCTGGTCTGTCATAATACAATAGAGACAGTAGATCTAGCTGGTCTGTCATAATACAATAGAGACAGTAGATCTAACTGGTCTGTCATAATATAATAGAGACAGTAGATCTGGCTGGTCCGTCATAATGTAATAGAGACAGTAGATCTAGCTGGTCTGTCATAATATAATAGAGACAGAGACAGTAGATCTAGCTGGTCTGTCATATTATAACAGAGACAGTAGATCTAGCTGGTCTGTCATAATATAATAGAGACAGTAGAACTACCTGGTCTGTCATAATATAATAGAGACAGTAGATCTAGCTGGTCTGTCATAATATAATAGAGACATTAGATCTAGCTGGTCTGTCATAATATATAATAGAGACAGTAGATCTAGCTGGTCTGTCATAATATAATAGTGACAGTAGATCTAGCTGGTCTGTAATAATATAATAGAGACAGTAGATCTAGCTGGTCTGTCATAATATAATAGAGACAGTAGATCTAGCTGGTCTGTCATAATACAATAGAGACAGTAGATCAAGCTGGTCTGTCATAATATAATAGAGACAGTAGATCTAGCTGGTCTGTCATAATATAATCGAGACAGTAGATCTAGCTGGTCTGTAATAATATAAGAGAGACAGTAGATCTAGCTGGTCTGTCATAATATAATAGAGACAGTAGAACTACCTGGTCTGTCATAATATAATAGAGACAGTAGATCTAGCTGGTCTGTCATAATATAATAGAGACATTAGATCTAGCTGGTCTGTCATAATACAATAGAGACAGTAGATCTAGCTGGTCTGTCATAATATAATAGTGACAGTAGATCTAGCTGGTCTGTAATAATATAATAGAGACAGTAGATCTAGCTGGTCTGTCATAATATAATAGAGACAGTAGATCTAGCTGGTCTGTCATAATACAATAGAGACAGTAGATCAAGCTGGTCTGTCATAATATAATAGAGACAGTAGATCTAGCTGGTCTGTCATAATATAATCGAGACAGTAGATCTAGCTGGTCTGTCACAATACAATAGAGACAGTAGATCTAGCTGGTCTGTCATAATATAATAGTGACAGTAGATCTAGCTGGTCTGTAATAATATAAGAGAGACAGTAGATCTAGCTGGTCTGTCATAATATAATAGAGACAGTAGATCTAGCTGGTCTGTCATAATACAATCGAGACAGTAGATCAAGCTGGTCTGTCATAATATAATAGAGACAGTAGATCTGGCTGGTCTGTCATAATACAATAGAGACAGTAGATCAAGCTGGTCTGTCATAATATAATAGAGACAGTAGATCTAGCTGGTCTGTCATAATATAATAGAGACATTAGATCTAGCTGGTCTGTCATAATATAATAGAGACAGTAGATCTAGCTGGTCTGTCATAATACAATAGAGACAGTAGATCTAGCTGGTCTGTCATAATACAATAGAGACAGTAGATCTAACTGGTCTGTCATAATATAATAGAGACAGTAGATCTGGCTGGTCCGTCATAATATAATAGAGACAGTAGATCTAGCTGGTCTGTCATAATATAATAGAGACAGAGACAGTAGATCTAGCTGGTCTGTCATATTATAACAGAGACAGTAGATCTAGCTGGTCTGTCATAATATAATAGAGACAGTAGAACTACCTGGTCTGTCATAATATAATAGAGACAGTAGATCTAGCTGGTCTGTCATAATATAATAGAGACATTAGATCTAGCTGGTCTGTCATAATACAATAGAGACAGTAGATCTAGCTGGTCTGTCATAATATAATAGTGACAGTAGATCTAGCTGGTCTGTCATAATACAATAGAGACAGTAGATCTAGCTGGTCTGTCATAATACAATAGAGACAGTAGATCTAACTGGTCTGTCATAATATAATAGAGACAGTAGATCTGGCTGGTCCGTCATAATATAATAGAGACAGTAGATCTAGCTGGTCTGTCATAATATAATAGAGACAGAGACAGTAGATCTAGCTGGTCTGTCATATTATAACAGAGACAGTAGATCTAGCTGGTCTGTCATAATATAATAGAGACAGTAGAACTACCTGGTCTGTCATAATATAATAGAGACAGTAGATCTAGCTGGTCTGTCATAATATAATAGAGACATTAGATCTAGCTGGTCTGTCATAATACAATAGAGACAGTAGATCTAGCTGGTCTGTCATAATATAATAGTGACAGTAGATCTAGCTGGTCTGTAATAATATAATAGAGACAGTAGATCTAGCTGGTCTGTCATAATATAATAGAGACAGTAGATCTAGCTGGTCTGTCATAATACAATAGAGACAGTAGATCAAGCTGGTCTGTCATAATATAATAGAGACAGTAGATCTAGCTGGTCTGTCATAATATAATCGAGACAGTAGATCTAGCTGGTCTGTCACAATACAATAGAGACAGTAGATCTAGCTGGTCTGTCATAATATAATAGTGACAGTAGATCTAGCTGGTCTGTAATAATATAAGAGAGACAGTAGATCTAGCTGGTCTGTCATAATATAATAGAGACAGTAGATCTAGCTGGTCTGTCATAATACAATCGAGACAGTAGATCAAGCTGGTCTGTCATAATATAATAGAGACAGTAGATCTGGCTGGTCTGTCATAATACAATAGAGACAGTAGATCAAGCTGGTCTGTCATAATATAATAGAGACAGTAGATCTAGCTGGTCTGTCATAATATAATAGAGACATTAGATCTAGCTGGTCTGTCATAATATAATAGAGACAGTAGATCTAGCTGGAATGTCATAATATAATAGAGACAGTAGATCTAGCTGGTATGTCATATTATAATAGAGACATAGAGACAGTAGATTTAGCGGGTCTGTCATAATATAATAGAGACACAGAGACAGTAAATCTAGCTGGTCTGTCATAATATAATAGAGACAGTAGATCATGCTGGTCTGTCATAATACAATCGAGACAGTAGATCAAGCTGGTCTGTCATAATATAATAGAGACAGTAGATCTGGCTGGTCTGTCATAATACAATAGAGACAGTAGATCAAGCTGGTCTGTCATAATACAATCGAGACAGTAGATCTAGCTGGTCTGTCATAATACAATTGAGACAGTAGATCTAGCTGGTCTGTCATAATATAATAGAGACAGTAGATCTAGCTGGTCTGTCATAATATAATAGAGACATTAGATCTAGCTGGTCTGTCATAATACAATAGAGACAGTAGATCTAGCTGGTCTGTCATAATATAATAGTGACAGTAGATCTAGCTGGTCTGTAATAATATAATAGAGACAGTAGATCTAGCTGGTCTGTCATAATATAATAGAGACAGTAGATCTAGCTGGTCTGTCATAATACAATAGAGACAGTAGATCAAGCTGGTCTGTCATAATATAATAGAGACAGTAGATCTAGCTGGTCTGTCATAATATAATCGAGACAGTAGATCTAGCTGGTCTGTCACAATACAATAGAGACAGTAGATCTAGCTGGTCTGTCATAATATAATAGTGACAGTAGATCTAGCTGGTCTGTAATAATATAAGAGAGACAGTAGATCTAGCTGGTCTGTCATAATATAATAGAGACAGTAGATCTAGCTGGTCTGTCATAATACAATCGAGACAGTAGATCAAGCTGGTCTGTCATAATATAATAGAGACAGTAGATCTGGCTGGTCTGTCATAATACAATAGAGACAGTAGATCAAGCTGGTCTGTCATAATATAATAGAGACAGTAGATCTAGCTGGTCTGTCATAATATAATAGAGACATTAGATCTAGCTGGTCTGTCATAATATAATAGAGACAGTAGAACTACCTGGTCTGTCATAATATAATAGAGACAGTAGATCTAGCTGGTCTGTCATAATATAATAGAGACATTAGATCTAGCTGGTCTGTCATAATACAATAGAGACAGTAGATCTAGCTGGTCTGTCATAATATAATAGTGACAGTAGATCTAGCTGGTCTGTCATAATACAATAGAGACAGTAGATCTAGCTGGTCTGTCATAATACAATAGAGACAGTAGATCTAACTGGTCTGTCATAATATAATAGAGACAGTAGATCTGGCTGGTCCGTCATAATATAATAGAGACAGTAGATCTAGCTGGTCTGTCATAATATAATAGAGACAGAGACAGTAGATCTAGCTGGTCTGTCATATTATAACAGAGACAGTAGATCTAGCTGGTCTGTCATAATATAATAGAGACAGTAGAACTACCTGGTCTGTCATAATATAATAGAGACAGTAGATCTAGCTGGTCTGTCATAATATAATAGAGACATTAGATCTAGCTGGTCTGTCATAATACAATAGAGACAGTAGATCTAGCTGGTCTGTCATAATATAATAGTGACAGTAGATCTAGCTGGTCTGTAATAATATAATAGAGACAGTAGATCTAGCTGGTCTGTCATAATATAATAGAGACAGTAGATCTAGCTGGTCTGTCATAATACAATAGAGACAGTAGATCAAGCTGGTCTGTCATAATATAATAGAGACAGTAGATCTAGCTGGTCTGTCATAATATAATCGAGACAGTAGATCTAGCTGGTCTGTCACAATACAATAGAGACAGTAGATCTAGCTGGTCTGTCATAATATAATAGTGACAGTAGATCTAGCTGGTCTGTAATAATATAAGAGAGACAGTAGATCTAGCTGGTCTGTCATAATATAATAGAGACAGTAGATCTAGCTGGTCTGTCAGATGCAAGTGGCTGTTCCACTGGTTGTCATAAGGTGTATGCACCAATTTGTAAGTCGCTCTGGATAAGAGCGTCTGCTAAATGACTTAAATGTAAATGTAAATAATACAATCGAGACAGTAGATCAAGCTGGTCTGTCATAATATAATAGAGACAGTAGATCTGGCTGGTCTGTCATAATACAATAGAGACAGTAGATCAAGCTGGTCTGTCATAATATAATAGAGACAGTAGATCTAGCTGGTCTGTCATAATATAATAGAGACATTAGATCTAGCTGGTCTGTCATAATATAATAGAGACAGTAGATCTAGCTGGAATGTCATAATATAATAGAGACAGTAGATCTAGCTGGTATGTCATATTATAATAGAGACATAGAGACAGTAGATTTAGCGGGTCTGTCATAATATAATAGAGACACAGAGACAGTAAATCTAGCTGGTCTGTCATAATATAATAGAGACAGTAGATCATGCTGGTCTGTCATAATACAATCGAGACAGTAGATCAAGCTGGTCTGTCATAATATAATAGAGACAGTAGATCTGGCTGGTCTGTCATAATACAATAGAGACAGTAGATCTAGCTGGTCTGTCATAATATAATAGTGACAGTAGATCTAGCTGGTCTGTAATAATATAAGAGAGACAGTAGATCTAGCTGGTCTGTCATAATATAATAGAGACAGTAGATCTAGCTGGTCTGTCATAATACAATCGAGACAGTAGATCAAGCTGGTCTGTCATAATATAATAGAGACAGTAGATCTGGCTGGTCTGTCATAATACAATAGAGACAGTAGATCAAGCTGGTCTGTCATAATATAATAGAGACAGTAGATCTAGCTGGTCTGTCATAATATAATAGAGACATTAGATCTAGCTGGTCTGTCATAATATAATAGAGACAGTAGAACTACCTGGTCTGTCATAATATAATAGAGACAGTAGATCTAGCTGGTCTGTCATAATATAATAGAGACATTAGATCTAGCTGGTCTGTCATAATACAATAGAGACAGTAGATCTAGCTGGTCTGTCATAATATAATAGTGACAGTAGATCTAGCTGGTCTGTCATAATACAATAGAGACAGTAGATCTAGCTGGTCTGTCATAATACAATAGAGACAGTAGATCTAACTGGTCTGTCATAATATAATAGAGACAGTAGATCTGGCTGGTCCGTCATAATATAATAGAGACAGTAGATCTAGCTGGTCTGTCATAATATAATAGAGACAGAGACAGTAGATCTAGCTGGTCTGTCATATTATAACAGAGACAGTAGATCTAGCTGGTCTGTCATAATATAATAGAGACAGTAGAACTACCTGGTCTGTCATAATATAATAGAGACAGTAGATCTAGCTGGTCTGTCATAATATAATAGAGACATTAGATCTAGCTGGTCTGTCATAATACAATAGAGACAGTAGATCTAGCTGGTCTGTCATAATATAATAGTGACAGTAGATCTAGCTGGTCTGTAATAATATAATAGAGACAGTAGATCTAGCTGGTCTGTCATAATATAATAGAGACAGTAGATCTAGCTGGTCTGTCATAATACAATAGAGACAGTAGATCAAGCTGGTCTGTCATAATATAATAGAGACAGTAGATCTAGCTGGTCTGTCATAATATAATCGAGACAGTAGATCTAGCTGGTCTGTCACAATACAATAGAGACAGTAGATCTAGCTGGTCTGTCATAATATAATAGTGACAGTAGATCTAGCTGGTCTGTAATAATATAAGAGAGACAGTAGATCTAGCTGGTCTGTCATAATATAATAGAGACAGTAGATCTAGCTGGTCTGTCAGATGCAAGTGGCTGTTCCACTGGTTGTCATAAGGTGTATGCACCAATTTGTAAGTCGCTCTGGATAAGAGCGTCTGCTAAATGACTTAAATGTAAATGTAAATAATACAATCGAGACAGTAGATCAAGCTGGTCTGTCATAATATAATAGAGACAGTAGATCTGGCTGGTCTGTCATAATACAATAGAGACAGTAGATCAAGCTGGTCTGTCATAATATAATAGAGACAGTAGATCTAGCTGGTCTGTCATAATATAATAGAGACATTAGATCTAGCTGGTCTGTCATAATATAATAGAGACAGTAGATCTAGCTGGAATGTCATAATATAATAGAGACAGTAGATCTAGCTGGTATGTCATATTATAATAGAGACATAGAGACAGTAGATTTAGCGGGTCTGTCATAATATAATAGAGACACAGAGACAGTAAATCTAGCTGGTCTGTCATAATATAATAGAGACAGTAGATCATGCTGGTCTGTCATAATACAATCGAGACAGTAGATCAAGCTGGTCTGTCATAATATAATAGAGACAGTAGATCTGGCTGGTCTGTCATAATACAATAGAGACAGTAGATCAAGCTGGTCTGTCATAATACAATCGAGACAGTAGATCTAGCTGGTCTGTCATAATACAATTGAGACAGTAGATCTAGCTGGTCTGTCATAATATAATAGAGACAGTAGATCTAGCTGGAATGTCGTAATATAATAGAGACAGTAGATCTAGCTGGTATGTCATATTATAATAGAGACATAGAGACAGTATATTTAGCTGGTCTGTCATAATATAATAGAGACATAGTGACAGTAGATCTAGCTGGTCTGTTATAATACAATAGATACAGTAGATCTAGCTTGTCTGTCATAATATAATAGAGACAGTAGATCTACCTGGTCTGTCATAATATAATAGAGACAGTAGATCTAGCTGGTCTGTCATAATATAATAGAGACATTAGATCTAGCGGGTCTGTCATAATATAATAGAGACAGTAGATCTAGCTGGTCTGTCATAATATAATAGAGACAGTATATCCAGTTTGTCTTTCATACTATAATAGAGACAGTAGATCTAGCTGGTCTGTCATAATATAATAGAGACAGTAGATCTGGCTGGTCTGTCATAATACAATAGAGACAGTAGATCAAGCTGGTCTGTCATAATACAATCGAGACAGTAGATCTAGCTGGTCTGTCATAATACAATAGAGACAGTAGATCTAGCTGGTCTGTCATAATATAATAGAGACAGTAGATCTAGCTGGTCTGTCATAATATAATAGAGACAGTAGATCTAGCTGGTCTGTCATAATATAATAGAGACATTAGATCTAGCTGGTGTGTCATAATATAATAGAGACAGTAGATCTAGCTGGTCTGTCATAATATAATAGAGACAGTAGATCGAGCTGGTCTGTCATATTATGATAGAGACAGTAGATCTAGCTGGTCTGTCATGATATAATAGAAACAGTAGATCTAGCTGGTCTGTCATAATATAATAGAGACAGTATATCCAGTTTGTCTGTCATAATATAATAGAGACAGAAGATCTAGCTGGTCTGTCATAATATAATAGAGACAGTAGATCTAGCTGGTCTGTCATAATATAATAGAGACAGTAGATCTGGCTGGTCTGTCATAATATAATAGAGACAGTAGATCTAACTGGTCTGTCATAATATAATAGAGACAGTAGATCTGGCTGGTCCGTCATAATATAATAGAGACAGTAGATCTAGCTGGTCTGTCATAATATAATAGAGACAGAGACAGTAGATCTAGCTGGTCTGTCATATTATAACAGAGACAGTAGATCTAGCTGGTCTGTCATAATATAATAGAGACAGTAGAACTACCTGGTCTGTCATAATATAATAGAGACAGTAGATCTAGCTGGTCTGTCATAATATAATAGAGACATTAGATCTAGCTGGTCTGTCATAATACAATAGAGACAGTAGATCTAGCTGGTCTGTCATAATATAATAGTGACAGTAGATCTAGCTGGTCTGTAATAATATAATAGAGACAGTAGATCTAGCTGGTCTGTCATAATATAATAGAGACAGTAGATCTAGCTGGTCTGTCATAATACAATAGAGACAGTAGATCAAGCTGGTCTGTCATAATATAATAGAGACAGTAGATCTAGCTGGTCTGTCATAATATAATCGAGACAGTAGATCTAGCTGGTCTGTCACAATACAATAGAGACAGTAGATCTAGCTGGTCTGTCATAATATAATAGTGACAGTAGATCTAGCTGGTCTGTAATAATATAAGAGAGACAGTAGATCTAGCTGGTCTGTCATAATATAATAGAGACAGTAGATCTAGCTGGTCTGTCATAATACAATCGAGACTGTAGATCAAGCTGGTCTGTCATAATATAATAGAGACAGTAGATCTGGCTGGTCTGTCATAATACAATAGAGACAGTAGATCAAGCTGGTCTGTCATAATATAATAGAGACAGTAGATCTAGCTGGTCTGTCATAATATAATAGAGACATTAGATCTAGCTGGTCTGTCATAATATAATAGAGACAGTAGATCTAGCTGGAATGTCATAATATAATAGAGACAGTAGATCTAGCTGGTATGTCATATTATAATAGAGACATAGAGACAGTAGATTTAGCGGGTCTGTCATAATATAATAGAGACACAGAGACAGTAAATCTAGCTGGTCTGTCATAATATAATAGAGACAGTAGATCATGCTGGTCTGTCATAATACAATCGAGACAGTAGATCAAGCTGGTCTGTCATAATATAATAGAGACAGTAGATCTGGCTGGTCTGTCATAATACAATAGAGACAGTAGATCAAGCTGGTCTGTCATAATACAATCGATACAGTAGATCTAGCTGGTCTGTCATAATACAATTGAGACAGTAGATCTAGCTGGTCTGTCATAATATAATAGAGACAGTAGATCTAGCTGGAATGTCGTAATATAATAGAGACAGTAGATCTAGCTGGTATGTCATATTATAATAGAGACATAGAGACAGTATATTTAGCTGGTCTGTCATAATATAATAGAGACATAGTGACAGTAGATCTAGCTGGTCTGTTATAATACAATAGATACAGTAGATCTAGCTTGTCTGTCATAATATAATAGAGACAGTAGATCTACCTGGTCTGTCATAATATAATAGAGACAGTAGATCTAGCTGGTCTGTCATAATATAATAGAGACATTAGATCTAGCGGGTCTGTCATAATATAATAGAGACAGTAGATCTAGCTGGTCTGTCATAATATAATAGAGACAGTATATCCAGTTTGTCTTTCATACTATAATAGAGACAGTAGATCTAGCTGGTCTGTCATAATATAATAGAGACAGTAGATCTGGCTGGTCTGTCATAATACAATAGAGACAGTAGATCAAGCTGGTCTGTCATAATACAATCGAGACAGTAGATCTAGCTGGTCTGTCATAATACAATAGAGACAGTAGATCTAGCTGGTCTGTCATAATATAATAGAGACAGTAGATCTAGCTGGTCTGTCATAATATAATAGAGACAGTAGATCTAGCTGGTCTGTCATAATATAATAGAGACATTAGATCTAGCTGGTGTGTCATAATATAATAGAGACAGTAGATCTAGCTGGTCTGTCATAATATAATAGAGACAGTAGATCGAGCTGGTCTGTCATATTATGATAGAGACAGTAGATCTAGCTGGTCTGTCATGATATAATAGAAACAGTAGATCTAGCTGGTCTGTCATAATATAATAGAGACAGTATATCCAGTTTGTCTGTCATAATATAATAGAGACAGAAGATCTAGCTGGTCTGTCATAATATAATAGAGACAGTAGATCTAGCTGGTCTGTCATAATATAATAGAGACAGTAGATCTGGCTGGTCTGTCATAATATAATAGAGACAGTAGATCTAGCTGGTCTGTCATAATATAACAGAGACAGTAGATCTGGCTGGTCCGTCATAATATAATAGAGACAGTAGATTTAGCTGGTCTGTCATAATATAGTAGAGACATAGAGAAAGTAGATCTAGCTGGTCTGTCATAATACAATAGAGACAGTAGATCGAGCTGGTCTGTCATATTATGATATAGACAGTAGATCTAGCTGGTCTGTCATAATATAATAGAGACAGTAGATCGAGCTGGTCTGTCATATTATGATAGAGACAGTAGATCTAGCTGGTCTGTCATGATATAATAGAAACAGTAGATCTAGCTGGTCTGTCATAATATAATAGAGACAGTATATCCAGTTTGTCTGTCATAATATAATAGAGACAGTAGATCTAGCTGGTCTGTCATAATATAATAGAGACAGTAGATCTAGCTGGTCTGTCATAATATAATAGAGACAGTAGATCTGGCTGGTCTGTCATAATATAATAGAGACAGTAGATCTAGCTGGTCTGTCATAATATAATAGAGACAGTAGATCTGGCTGGTCCGTCATAATATAATAGAGACAGTAGATCTGGCTGGTCCGTCATAATATAATAGAGACAGTAGATCTAGCTGGTCTGTCATATTATAATAGAGACATAGAGACAGTAGATTTAGCTGGTCTGTCATAATATAGTAGAGACATAGAGACAGTAGATCTAGCTGGTCTGTCATAATACAATAGAGACAGTAGAACTACCTGGTCTGTCATAATATAATAGAGACATTAGATCTCGCTGATCTGTCATAATATAATAGAGACAGTAGATCTAGCTGGTCTGTCATAATATAATAGAGACAGTAGATCGAGCTGGTCTGTCATATTATGATAGAGACAGTAGATCTAGCTGGTCTGTCATGATATAATAGAAACAGTAGATCTAGCTGGTCTGTCATAATACAATAGAGACAGTAGATCTAGCTGGTCTGTCATAATATAATAGAGACAGTAGATCTAGCTGGTCTGTGATAATATAATAGAGACAGTAGATCAAGCAGGTCTGTCAAAATATAGAGACAGTAGATCTAGCTGGTCTGTCATAATACAATAGAGACAGTAGATCTAGCTGGTCTGTCATAATATAATAGAGAGAGTAGATCTAGCAGATCTGTCATAATACAATAGAAACAGTAGATCTAGCTGGTCTGTCATAATATAATAGAGACATTAGATCTAGCTGGTCTGTCATAATACAATAGAGACAGTAGATCTAGCTGGTCTGTCATATTATAATATAGACAGTAGATCTAGCTGGTCTGTCATAATATAATAGAGACAGTAGATCTAGCTGGTCTGTCATAATATAATAGAGACAGTAGATCTAGCTGGTCTGTCATAATACAATAGAGACAGTAGATCAAGCTGGTCTGTCATAATATAATAGAGACAGTAGATCTAGCTGGTCTGTCATAATATAATCGAGACAGTAGATCTAGCTGGTCTGTCACAATACAATAGAGACAGTAGATCTAGCTGGTCTGTCATAATATAATAGTGACAGTAGATCTAGCTGGTCTGTAATAATATAAGAGAGACAGTAGATCTAGCTGGTCTGTCATAATATAATAGAGACAGTAGATCTAGCTGGTCTGTCATAATACAATCGAGACAGTAGATCAAGCTGGTCTGTCATAATATAATAGAGACAGTAGATCTGGCTGGTCTGTCATAATACAATAGAGACAGTAGATCAAGCTGGTCTGTCATAATATAATAGAGACAGTAGATCTAGCTGGTCTGTCATAATATAATAGAGACATTAGATCTAGCTGGTCTGTCATAATATAATAGAGACAGTAGATCTAGCTGGAATGTCATAATATAATAGAGACAGTAGATCTAGCTGGTATGTCATATTATAATAGAGACATAGAGACAGTAGATTTAGCGCGTCTGTCATAATATAATAGAGACACAGAGACAGTAAATCTAGCTGGTCTGTCATAATATAATAGAGACAGTAGATCATGCTGGTCTGTCATAATATAATAGAGACAGTAGATCTGGCTGGTCTGTCATAATACAATAGAGACAGTAGATCAAGCTGGTCTGTCATAATACAATCGAGACAGTAGATCTAGCTGGTCTGTCATAATACAATTGAGACAGTAGATCTAGCTGGTCTGTCATAATATAATAGAGACAGCAGATCTAGCTGGAATGTCGTAATATAATAGAGACAGTAGATCTAGCTGGTATGTCATATTATAATAGAGACATAGAGACAGTATATTTAGCTGGTCTGTCATAATATAATAGAGACATAGTGACAGTAGATCTAGCTGGTCTGTTATAATACAATAGATACAGTAGATCTAGCTTGTCTGTCATAATATAATAGAGACAGTAGATCTACCTGGTCTGTCATAATATAATAGAGACAGTAGATCTAGCTGGTCTGTCATAATATAATAGAGACATTAGATCTAGCGGGTCTGTCATAATATAATAGAGACAGTAGATCTAGCTGGTCTGTCATAATATAATAGAGACAGTATATCCAGTTTGTCTTTCATACTATAATAGAGACAGTAGATCTAGCTGGTCTGTCATAATATAATAGAGACAGTAGATCTGGCTGGTCTGTCATAATACAATAGAGACAGTAGATCAAGCTGGTCTGTCATAATACAATCGAGACAGTAGATCTAGCTGGTCTGTCATAATACAATAGAGACAGTAGATCTAGCTGGTCTGTCATAATATAATAGAGACAGTAGATCTAGCTGGTCTGTCATAATATAATAGAGACAGTAGATCTAGCTGGTCTGTCATAATATAATAGAGACAGTAGATCGAGCTGGTCTGTCATATTATGATAGAGACAGTAGATCTAGCTGGTCTGTCATGATATAATAGAAACAGTAGATCTAGCTGGTCTGTCATAATATAATAGAGACAGTATATCCAGTTTGTCTGTCATAATATAATAGAGACAGAAGATCTAGCTGGTCTGTCATAATATAATAGAGACAGTAGATCTAGCTGGTCTGTCATAATATAATAGAGACAGTAGATCTGGCTGGTCTGTCATAATATAATAGAGACAGTAGATCTAGCTGGTCTGTCATAATATAATAGAGACAGTAGATCTGGCTGGTCCGTCATAATATAATAGAGACAGTAGATCTAGCTGGTCTGTCATATTATAATAGAGACATAGAGACAGTAGATTTAGCTGGTCTGTCATAATATAGTAGAGACATAGAGAAAGTAGATCTAGCTGGTCTGTTATAATACAATAGAGACAGTAGATCGAGCTGGTCTGTCATATTATGATATAGACAGTAGATCTAGCTGGTCTGTCATAATATAATAGAGACAGTAGATCGAGCTGGTCTGTCATATTATGATAGAGACAGTAGATCTAGCTGGTCTGTCATGATATAATAGAAACAGTAGATCTAGCTGGTCTGTCATAATATAATAGAGACAGTATATCCAGTTTGTCTGTCATAATATAATAGAGACAGTAGATCTAGCTGGTCTGTCATAATATAATAGAGACAGTAGATCTAGCTGGTCTGTCATAATATAATAGAGACAGTAGATCTAGCTGGTCTGTCATAATATAATAGAGACAGTAGATCTGGCTGGTCTGTCATAATATAATAGAGACAGTAGATCTAGCTGGTCTGTCATAATATAATAGAGACAGTAGATCTGGCTGGTCCGTCATAATATAATAGAGACAGTAGATCTGGCTGGTCCGTCATAATATAATAGAGACAGTAGATCTAGCTGGTCTGTCATATTATAATAGAGACATAGAGACAGTAGATTTAGCTGGTCTGTCATAATATAGTAGAGACATAGAGACAGTAGATCTAGCTGGTCTGTCATAATACAATAGAGACAGTAGAACTACCTGGTCTGTCATAATATAATAGAGACATTAGATCTCGCTGATCTGTCATAATATAATAGAGACAGTAGATCTAGCTGGTCTGTCATAATATAATAGAGACAGTAGATCGAGCTGGTCTGTCATATTATGATAGAGACAGTAGATCTAGCTGGTCTGTCATGATATAATAGAAACAGTAGATCTAGCTGGTCTGTCATAATACAATAGAGACAGTAGATCTAGCTGGTCTGTCATAATATAATAGAGACAGTAGATCTAGCTGGTCTGTCATAATATAATAGAGACAGTAGATCAAGCTGGTCTGTCATAATACAATCGAGACAGTAGATCTAGCTGGTCTGTCATAATACAATAGAGACAGTAGATCTAGCTGGTCTGTCATAATATAATAGAGACAGTAGATCTAGCTGGTCTGTCATAATATAATAGAGACAGTAGATCTAGCTGGTCTGTCATAATATAATAGAGACATTAGATCTAGCTGGTGTGTCATAATATAATAGAGACAGTAGATCTAGCTGGTCTGTCATAATATAATAGAGACAGTAGATCGAGCCGGTCTGTCATATTATGATAGAGACAGTAGATCTAGCTGGTCTGTCATGATATAATAGAAACAGTAGATCTAGCTGGTCTGTCATAATATAATAGAGACAGTATATCCAGTTTGTCTGTCATAATATAATAGAGACTGAAGATCTAGCTGGTCTGTCATAATATAATAGAGACAGTAGATCTAGCTGGTCTGTCATAATATAATAGAGACAGTAGATCTGGCTGGTCTGTCATAATATAATAGAGACAGTAGATCTAGCTGGTCTGTCATAATATAATAGAGACAGTAGATCTGGCTGGTCCGTCATAATATAATAGAGACAGTAGATCTAGCTGGTCTGTCATATTATAATAGAGACATAGAGACAGTAGATTTAGCTGGTCTGTCATAATATAGTAGAGACATAGAGAAAGTAGATCTAGCTGGTCTGTCATAATACAATAGAGACAGTAGATCGAGCTGGTCTGTCATATTATGATATAGACAGTAGATCTAGCTGGTCTGTCATAATATAATAGAGACAGTAGATCGAGCTGGTCTGTCATATTATGATAGAGACAGTAGATCTAGCTGGTCTGTCATGATATAATAGAAACAGTAGATCTAGCTGGTCTGTCATAATATAATAGAGACAGTATATCCAGTTTGTCTGTCATAATATAATAGAGACAGTAGATCTAGCTGGTCTGTCATAATATAATAGAGACAGTAGATCTAGCTGGTCTGTCATAATATAATAGAGACAGTAGATCTGGCTGGTCTGTCATAATATAATAGAGACAGTAGATCTAGCTGGTCTGTCATAATATAATAGAGACAGTAGATCTGGCTGGTCCGTCATAATATAATAGAGACAGTAGATCTGGCTGGTCCGTCATAATATAATAGAGACAGTAGATCTAGCTGGTCTGTCATATTATAATAGAGACATAGAGACAGTAGATTTAGCTGGTCTGTCATAATATAGTAGAGACATAGAGACAGTAGATCTAGCTGGTCTGTCATAATACAATAGAGACAGTAGAACTACCTGGTCTGTCATAATATAATAGAGACATTAGATCTCGCTGATCTGTCATAATATAATAGAGACAGTAGATTTAGCTGGTCTGTCATAATATAATAGAGACAGTAGATCGAGCTGGTCTGTCATATTATGATAGAGACAGTAGATCTAGCTGGTCTGTCATGATATAATAGAAACAGTAGATCTAGCTGGTCTGTCATAATATAATAGGGACAGTATATCCAGTTTGTCTGTCATAATATAATAGAGACAGTAGATCTAGCTGGTCTGTCATAATATAATAGAGACAGTAGATCTAGCTGGTCTGTCATAATACAATCGAGACAGTAGATCAAGCTGGTCTGTCATAATATAATAGAGACAGTAGAACTACCTGGTCTGTCATAATATAATAGAGACAGTAGATCTAGCTGGTCTGTCATAATATAATAGAGACATTAGATCTAGCTGGTCTGTCATAATATAATAGAGACAGTAGATCGAGCTGGTCTGTCATATTATGATAGAGACAGTAGATCTAGCTGGTCTGTCATGATATAATAGAAACAGTAGATCTAGCTGGTCTGTCATAATATAATAGAGACAGTATATCCAGTTTGTCTGTCATAATATAATAGAGAGAGAAGATCTAGCTGGTCTGTCATAATATAATAGAGACAGCAGATCTAGCTGGTCTGTCATAATATAATAGAGACAGTAGATCTGGCTGGTCTGTCATAATATAATAGAGACAGTAGATCTAGCTGGTCTGTCATAATATAATAGAGACAGTAGATCTGGCTGGTCCGTCATAATATAATAGAGACAGTAGATCTAGCTGGTCTGTCATATTATAATAGAGACATAGAGACAGTAGATTTAGCTGGTCTGTCATAATATAGTAGAGACATAGAGACAGTAGATCTAGCTGGTCTGTCATAATACAATAGAGACAGTAGATCGAGCTGGTCTGTCATGTTATGATATAGACAGTAGATCTAGCTGGTCTGTCATAATATAATAGAGACAGTAGATCGAGCTGGTCTGTCATATTATGATAGAGACAGTAGATCTAGCTGGTCTGTCATGATATAATAGAAACAGTAGATCTAGCTGGTCTGTCATAATATAATAGAGACAGTATATCCAGTTTGTCTGTCATAATATAATAGAGACAGTAGATCTAGCTGGTCTGTCATAATATAATAGAGACAGTAGATCTGGCTGGTCCGTCATAATATAATAGAGACAGTAGATCTAGCTGGTCTGTCATATTATAATAGAGACATAGAGACAGTAGATTTAGCTGGTCTGTCATAATATAGTAGAGACATAGAGACAGTAGATCTAGCTGGTCTGTCATAATACAATAGAGACAGTAGATCGAGCTGGTCTGTCATGTTATGATATAGACAGTAGATCTAGCTGGTCTGTCATAATATAATAGAGACAGTAGATCGAGCTGGTCTGTCATATTATGATAGAGACAGTAGATCTAGCTGGTCTGTCATGATATAATAGAAACAGTAGATCTAGCTGGTCTGTCATAATATAATAGAGACAGTATATCCAGTTTGTCTGTCATAATATAATAGAGACAGTAGATCTAGCTGGTCTGTCATAATATAATAGAGACAGTAGATCTAGCTGGTCTGTCATAATATAATATAGACAGTAGATCTGGCTGGTCTGTCATAATATAATAGAGACAGTAGATCTAGCTGGTCTGTCATAATATAATAGAGACAGTAGATCTGGCTGGTCCGTCATAATATAATAGAGACAGTAGATCTAGCTGGTCTGTCATATTATAATAGAGACATAGAGACAGTAGATTTAGCTGGTCTGTCATAATATAGTAGAGACATAGAGACAGTAGATCTAGCTGGTCTGTCATAATACAATAGAGACAGTAGAACTACCTGGTCTGTCATAATATAATAGAGACATTAGATCTCGCTGGTCTGTCATAATATAATAGAGACAGTAGATCTAGCTGGTCTGTCATAATATAATAGAGACAGTAGATCGAGCTGGTCTGTCATATTATGATAGAGACAGTAGATCTAGCTGGTCTGTCATGATATAATAGAAACAGTAGATCTAGCTGGTCTGTCATAATATAATAGAGACAGTATATCCAGTTTGTCTGTCATAATATAATAGAGACAGTAGATCTAGCTGGTCTGTCATAATATAATAGAGACAGTAGATCTAGCTGGTCTGTCATAATACAATCGAGACAGTAGATCAAGCTGGTCTGTCATAATATAATAGAGACAGTAGATCTGGCTGGTCTGTCATAATACAATAGAGACAGTAGATCAAGCTGGTCTGTCATAATACAATCGAGACAGTAGATCTAGCTGGTCTGTCATAATACAATAGAGACAGTAGATCTAGCTGGTCTGTCATAATACAATAGAGACAGTAGATCTAGCTGGTCTGTCATAATATAATAGAGACAGTAGAACTACCTGGTCTGTCATAATATAATAGAGACAGTAGATCTAGCTGGTCTGTCATAATATAATAGAGACATTAGATCTAGCTGGTCTGTCATAATATAATAGAGACAGTAGATCGAGCTGGTCTGTCATATTATGATAGAGACAGTAGATCTAGCTGGTCTGTCATGATATAATAGAAACAGTAGATCTAGCTGGTCTGTCATAATATAATAGAGACAGTATATCCAGTTTGTCTGTCATAATATAATAGAGACAGTAGATCTAGCTGGTCTGTCATAATATAATAGAGACAGTAGATCTAGCTGGTCTGTCATAATACAATCGAGACAGTAGATCAAGCTGGTCTGTCATAATATAATAGAGACAGTAGATCAAGCTGGTCTGTCATAATACAATCGAGACAGTAGATCTAGCTGGTCTGTCATAATACAATAGAGACAGTAGATCTAGCTGGTCTGTCATAATACAATAGAGACAGTAGATCTAGCTGGTCTGTCATAATATAATAGAGACAGTAGATCTAGCTGGTCTGTCATAATATAATAGAGACAGTAGATCTGGCTGGTCCGTCATAATATAATAGAGACAGTAGATCTAGCTGGTCTGTCATAATATAATAGAGACAGAGACAGTAGATCTAGCTGGTCTGTCATATTATCATAGAGACAGTAGATCTAGCTGGTCTGTCATAATATAATAGAGGCAGTAGAACTACCTGGTCTGTCATAATATAATAGAGACAGTAGATCTAGCTGGTCTGTCATAATATAATAGAGACATTAGATCTAGCTGGTCTGTCATAATACAATAGAGACAGTAGATCTAGCTGGTCTGTCATAATATAATAGTGACAGTAGATCTAGCTGGTCTGTAATAATATAATAGAGACAGTAGATCTAGCTGGTCTGTCATAATACAATAGAGACAGTAGATCAAGCTGGTCTGTCATAATATAATAGAGACAGTAGATCTAGCTGGTCTGTCATAATATAATCGAGACAGTAGATCTAGCTGGTCTGTCATAATACAATAGAGACAGTAGATCTAGCTGGTCTGTCATAATATAATAGTGACAGTAGATCTAGCTGGTCTGTAATAATATAATAGAGACAGTAGATCTAGCTGGTCTGTCATAATATAATAGAGACAGTAGATCTAGCTGGTCTGTCATAATACAATCGAGACAGTAGATCAAGCTGGTCTGTCATAATATAATAGAGATAGTAGATCTGGCTGGTCTGTCATAATACAATAGAGACAGTAGATCAAGCTGGTCTGTCATAATATAATAGAGACAGTAGATCTAGCTGGTCTGTCATAATATAATAGAGACATTAGATCTAGCTGGTCTGTCATAATATAATAGAGACAGTAGATCTAGCTGGAATGTCATAATATAATAGAGACAGTAGATCTAGCTGGTATGTCATATTATAATAGAGACATGGAGACATTAGATTTAGCGGGTCTGTCATAATATAATAGAGACACAGAGACAGTAGATCTAGCTGGTCTGTCATAATATAATAGAGACAGTAGATCTAGCTGGTCTGTCATAATACAATCGAGACAGTAGATCAAGCTGGTCTGTCATAATATAATAGAGACAGTAGATCTGGCTGGTCTGTCATAATATAATAGAGACAGTAGATCTGGCTGGTCTGTCATAATACAATAGAGACAGTAGATCAAGCTGGTCTGTCATAATACAATCGAGACAGTAGATCTAGCTGGTCTGTCATAATACAATTGAGACAGTAGATCTAGCTGGTCTGTCATAATATAATAGAGACAGTAGATCTAGCTGGAATGTCGTAATATAATAGAGACAGTAGATCTAGCTGGTATGTCATATTATAATAGAGACATAGAGACAGTATATTTAGCTGGTCTGTCATAATATAATAGAGACATAGAGACAGTAGATCTAGCTGGTCTGTTATAATACAATAGATGCAGTAGATCTAGCTTGTCTGTCATAATATAATAGAGACAGTAGATCTACCTGGTCTGTCATAATATAATAGAGACAGTAGATCTAGCTGGTCTGTCATAATATAATAGAGACATTAGATCTAGCGGGTCTGTCATAATATAATAGAGACAGTAGATCTAGCTGGTCTGTCATAATATAATAGAGACAGTATATCCAGTTTGTCTGTCATACTATAATAGAGACAGTAGATCTAGCTGGTCTGTCATAATATAATAGAGACAGTAGATCTGGCTGGTCTGTCATAATACAATAGAGACAGTAGATCAAGCTGGTCTGTCATAATACAATCGAGACAGTAGATCTAGCTGGTCTGTCATAATACAATAGAGACAGTAGATCTAGCTGGTCTGTCATAATGTAATAGAGACAGTAGATCTAGCTGGTCTGTCATAATATAATAGAGACAGTAGATCTAGCTGGTCTGTCATAATATAATAGAGACATTAGATCTAGCTGGTGTGTCATAATATAATAGAGACAGTAGATCTAGCTGGTCTGTCATAATATAATAGAGACAGTAGATCGAGCTGGTCTGTCATATTATGATAGAGACAGTAGATCTAGCTGGTCTGTCATGATATAATAGAAACAGTAGATCTAGCTGGTCTGTCATAATATAATAGAGACAGTATATCCAGTTTGTCTGTCATAATATAATAGAGACAGTAGATCTAGCTGGTCTGTCATAATATAATAGAGACAGTAGATCTAGCTGGTCTGTCATAATATAATAGAGACAGTAGATCTGGCTGGTCTGTCATAATATAATAGAGACAGTAGATCTAGCTGGTCTGTCATAATATAATAGAGACAGTAGATCTAGCTGGTCTGTCATAATACAATAGAGACATTAGATCTAGCTGGTCTGTAATAATATAATAGAGACAGTAGATCTAGCTGGTCTGTCATAATATAATAGAGACAGTAGATCTAGCTGGTCTGTCATAATACAATCGAGACAGTAGATCTAGCTGGTCTGTCATAATACAATAGAGACAGTAGATCTAGCTGGAATGTCATATTATAATAGAGACATAGACACAGTAGATTTAGCGGGTCTGTCATAATATAATAGAGACATAGAGACAGTAGATCTAGCTGGTCTGTCATAATACAATAGAGACAGTAGATCTAGCTGATCTGTCATAATAAAATAGAGACAGTAGATCTACCTGGTCTGTCATAATATAATAGAGACAGTAGATCTAGCTGGTCTGTCATAATATAATAGAGACATTAGATCTAGCTGGTCTGTCATAATATAATAGAGAGAGTAAATCTAGCTGGTCTGTCATAATACAATTGAGACAGTAGTTCTAGCTGGTCTGTCATAATATAATAGAGACAGTAGATCGAGCTGGTCTGTCATATTATGATAGAGACAGTAGATCTAGCTGGTCTGTCATGATATAATAGAAACAGTAGATCTAGCTGGTCTGTCATAATATAATAGAGACAGTATATCCAGTTTGTCTGTCATAATATAATAGAGACAGTAGATCTAGCTGGTCTGTCATAATATAATAGAGACAGTAGATCTAGCTGGTCTGTCATAATATAATAGAGAGAGTAGATCTAGCTGGTCTGTCATAATACAATTGAGACAGTAGTTCTAGCTGGTCTGTCATGATATAATAGAGACAGTATATCCAGTTTGTCTGTCATAATATGATAGAAACAGTAGATGTAGCTGGTCTGTCATAATACAATAGAGACAGTAGATCTAGCTGGTCTGTCATAATACAATCGAGACAGTAGGTCAAGCTTGCCTGTCATAATATAATAGAGACAGTAGATCTAGCTGGTATGTCTTAATATAATAGAGACAGTAGATCTAGCTGGTATGTCATAATATAATAGAGACATAGCGACAGTAGATTTAGCTGGTCTGTCAAAATATAATAGAGACAGTAGATCTAGCTGGTATGTCATAATATAATAGAGACAGTAGGTCTAGCTGGTCTGTCATAATATAATAGAGACAGTAGGTCTAGCTGGTCTGTCATAATATAATAGAGACATAGAGACAGTAGATCTAGCTGGTCTGTCATAATACAATAGAGACAGTAGATCTAGCTGGTCTGTCATAATACAATAGAGACAGTAGATCTAGCTGGTCTGTCATAATATAATAGAGACAGTAGATCTAGCTGGTCTGTCATAATATAATAGAGACAGTAGATCTAGCTGGTCTGTCATAATATAATAGAGACAGTAGATCTACCTGGTCTGTCATAATATAATAGAGACAGTAGATCTAGCTGGTCTGTCATAATATAATAGAGACAGTAGATCTAGCTGCTCTGTCATAATATAATAGAGAGTAGATCTAGCTGGTCTGTCATAATACAATTGAGACAGTAGATCTAGCTGGTCTGTCATAATATAATAGAGACATTAGATCTAGCTGGTCTGTCATAATATAATAGAGACAGTAGATCGAGCTGGTCTGTCATATTATGATAGAGACAGTAGATCTAGCTGGTCTGTCATGATATAATAGAAACAGTAGATCTAGCTGGTCTGTCATAATATAATAGAGACAGTAGATCTAGCTGGTCTGTCATAATATAATAGAGACAGTAGATCTAGCTGGTCTGTCATAATACAATCGAGACAGTAGATCTAGCTGGTCTGTCATAATACAATAGAGACAGTAGATCTAGCTGGAATGTCATAATATAATAGAGACAGTAGATCTAGCTGGTATGTCATATTACAATAGAGACATAGACACAGTAGATTTAGCGGGTCTGTCATGAGATAATAGAGACACAGAGACAGTAGATCTAGCTGGTCTGTCATAATATAATAGAGACAGTAGATCTAGCTGGTCTGTCATAATATAATAGAGACAGTAGATCTAGCTGGTCTGTCATAATACAATAGAGACATTAGATCTAGCTGGTCTGTAATAATATAATAGAGACAGTAGATCTAGCTGGTCTGTCATAATATAATAGAGACAGTAGATCTAGCTGGTCTGTCATAATATAATAGAGACAGTAGGTCTAGCTGGTCTGTCATAATATAATAGAGACATAGAGACAGTAGATCTAGCTGGTCTGTCATAATACAATAGAGACAGTAGATCTAGCTGGTCTGTCATAATACAATAGAGACAGTAGATCTAGCTGGTCTGTCATAATATAATAGAGACAGTAGATCTAGCTGGTCTGTCATAATATAATAGAGACAGTAGATCTAGCTGGTCTGTCATAATACAATAGAGACAGTAGATCTACCTGGTCTGTCATAATATAATAGAGACAGTAGATCTACCTGGTCTGTCATAATATAATAGAGACAGTAGATCTAGCTGGTCTGTCATAATATAATAGAGACAGTAGATCTAGCTGGTCTGTCATAATATAATAGAGAGAGTAGATCTAGCTGGTCTGTCATAATACAATTGAGACAGTAGATCTAGCTGGTCTGTCATAATATAATAGAGACATTAGATCTAGCTGGTCTGTCATAATATAATAGAGACAGTAGATCGAGCTGGTCTGTCATATTATGATAGAGACAGTAGATCTAGCTGGTCTGTCATGATATAATAGAAACAGTAGATCTAGCTGGTCTGTCATAATATAATAGAGACAGTAGATCTAGCTGGTCTGTCATTTACATTTACATTTAAGTCATTTAGCAGACGCTCTTATCCAGAGCGACTTACAAATTGGTGCATACACCTTATGACAACCAGTGGAACAGCCACTTGCATCTAAATCTTGTTGGGGGTGAGAAGGGGGTGAGAAGGATTACTTACCCTTACTTACCCTATCCTAGGTATTCCTTGAAGAGGTGGGGTTTCAGGTGTCTCCGGAAGGTGGTGATTGACTCCGCTGTCCTGGCGTCGTGAGGGAGTTTGTTCCACCATTGGGGGCCAGAGCAGCGAACAGTTTTGACTGGGCTGAGCGGGAACTGTACTTCCTCAGTGGTAGGGAGGCGAGCAGGCCAGAGGTGGATGAACGCAGTGCCCTTGTTTGGGTGTAGGGCCTGATCAGAGCCTGGAGGTACTGAGGTGCCGTTCCCCTCACAGCTCCGTGGCGAGCACCATGGTCTTGTAGCGGATGCGAGCTTCAACTGGAAGCCAGTGGAGAGAGCGGAGGAGCGGGGTGACGTGAGAGAACTTGGGAAGGTTGAACACCAGACGGGCTGCGGCGTTCTGGATGAGTTGTAGGGGTTTAATGGCACAGGCAGGAGCCCAGCCAACAGCGAGTTGCAGTAATCAAGACGGGAGATGACAAGTGCCTGGATTAGGACCTGCGCCGCTTCCTGTGTGAGGCAGGGTCGTACTCTGCGGATGTTGTAGAGCATGAACCTACAGGAACGGGACACCGCCTTGATGTTAGTTGAGAACGTCAGGGTGTTGTCCAGGATCACGCCAAGGTTCTTAGCGCTCTGGGAGGAGGACACAATGGAGTTGTCAACCGTGATGGCGAGATCATGGAACGGGCAGTCCTTCCCCGGGAGGAAGAGGAGCTCCGTCTTGCTGAGGTTCAGCTTGAGGTGGTGATCCGTCATCCACACTGATATGTCTGCCAGACATGCAGAGATGCGATTCGCCACCTGGTCATCAGAAGGGGGAAAGGAGAAGATTAATTGTGTGTCGTCTGCATAGCAATGATAGGAGAGACCATGTGAGGTTATGACAGAGCCAAGTGACTTGGTGTATAGCGAGAATAAGAGAGGGCCTAGAACAGAGCCCTGGGGGACACCAGTGGTGAGAGCGCGTGGTGAGGAGACAGATTCTCGCCACGCCACCTGGTAGGAGCGACCTGTCAGGTAGGACGCAATCCAAGCGTGGGCCGCGCCGGAGATGCCCAACTCGGAGAGGGTGGAGAGGAGGATCTGATGGTTCACAGTATCGAAGGCAGCCGATAGGTCTAGAAGGATGAGAGCAGAGGAGAGAGAGTTAGCTTTAGCAGTGCGGAGCGCCTCCGTGATACAGAGAAGAGCAGTCTCAGTTGAATGACTAGTCTTGAAACCTGACTGATTTGGATCAAGAAGGTCATTCTGAGAGAGATAGCGGTAGAGCTGGCCAAGGACGGCACGCTCAAGAGTTTTGGAGAGAAAAGAGAGAAGGGATACTGGTCTGTAGTTGTTGACATCGGAGGGATCGAGTGTAGGTTTTTTCAGAAGGGGTGCAACTCTCGCTCTCTTGAAGACGGGAGGGACGTAGCCAGCGGTCAGGGATGAGTTGATGAGCGAGGTGAGGTAAGGGAGAAGGTCTCCGGAAATGGTCTGGAGAAGAGAGGAGGGGATAGGGTCAAGCGGGCAGGTTGTTGGGCGGCCGGCCGTCACAAGACGCGAGATTTCATCTGGAGAGAGAGGGGAGAAAGAGGTCAGAGCATAGGGTAGGGCAGTGTGGGCAGAACCAGCAGTGTCGTTTGACTTAGCAAACGAGGATCGGATGTCATCGACCTTCTTTTCAAAATGGTTGACGAAGTCATCTGCAGAGAGGGAGGAGGGAGGGGGGGGGGGAGGATTCAGGAGGGAGGAGAAGGTGGCAAAGAGCTTCCTAGGGTTAGAGGCAGATGCTTGGAATTTAGAGTGGTAGAAAGTGGCTTTAGCAGTAGAGACAGAGGAGGAAAATGTAGAGAGGAGGGAGTGAAAGGATGCCAGGTCCGCAGGGAGGCGAGTTTTCCTCCATTTCCGCTCGGCTGCCCGGAGCCCTGTTCTGTGAGCTCGCAATGAGTCGTCGAGCCACGGAGCGGGAGGGGAGGACCGAGCCGGCCTGGAGGATAGGGGACATAGGGAGTCAAAGGATGCAGTAAGGGAGGAGAGGAGGGTTGAGGAGGCAGAATCAGGAGATAGGTTGGAGAAAGTTTGAGCAGAGGGAAGAGAAGATAGGATGGAAGAGGAGAGAGTAGCGGGGGAGAGAGAGCGAAGGTTGGGACGGCGCGATACCATCCGAGAAGGGGCAGTGTGGGAAGTGTTGGATGAGAGCGAGAGGGAAAAGGATACAAGGTAGTGGTCGGAGACTTGGAGGGGAGTTGCAATGAGGTTAGTGGAAGAACAGCATCTAGTAAAGATGAGGTCAAGCGTATTGCCTGCCTTGTGAGTAGGGGGAAGGTGAGAGGGTGAGGTCAAAAGAGGAGAGGAGTGGAAAGAAGGAGGCAGAGAGGAATGAGTCAAAGGTAGACGTGGGGAGGTTAAAGTCGCCCAGAACTGTGAGAGGTGAGCCGTCCTCAGGAAAGGAGCTTATCAAGGCATCAAGCTCATTGATGAACTCTCCGAGGGAACCTGGAGGGCGATAAATGATAAGGATGTTAAGCTTGAAAGGGCTGGTAACTGTGACAGCATGGAATTCAAAGGAGGCAATAGACAGATGGGTAAGGGGAGAAAGAGAGAAAGACCACTTGGGAGAGATGAGGATCCCGGTGCCACCACCCCGCTGACCAGAAGCTCTCGGGGTGTGCGAGAACACGTGGGCGGACGAGGAGAGAGCAGTAGGAGTAGCAGTGTTATCTGTGGTGATCCATGTTTCCGTCAGTGCCAAGAAGTCAAGGGACTGGAGGGAGGCATAGGCTGAGATGAACTCTGCCTTGTTGGCCGCAGATTGGCAGTTCCAGAGGCTACCAGAGACCTGGAACTCCACGTGGGTCGTACGCGCTGGGACCACCAGGTTAGGGTGGTCGCGGCCACGCGGTGTGGAGCGTTTGTATGGTCTGTGCAGAGAGGAGAGAACAGGGATAGACAGACACATAGTTGACAGGCTACAGAAAAGGCTACGCTAATGCAAGGAAATTGGAATGACAAGCGGACTACACGTCTCGAATGTTCAGAAAGTTAAGCTTACGTAGCAAGAATCTTATTGACTAAAATGACTAAAATGATTAAAATGATACAGTACTGCTAAAGTAGGCTAGCTGGCAGTAGCTGCGTTGTTGACACTACACTACACTAATCACTAATCATGAGTGTAATAATTTCTACAGTGCTGCTGTTCGGGGGCTAGCTGGCTAGCTAGCAGTGTTGTTTACGTTACGTTGAGTTAAAAGAACGACAATAGCTGGCTAGCTAACCTAGGAAATCGGTCTAGACTACACAATTATCTTTGAAACAAAGACGGCTATGTAGCTAGCTATGTAGCTAGCTACGATCAAACAAATCAAACCGTTGTACTGTAATGAAATGAAAATGTGATACTACCTGTGAATGCGACCGGGTTGTTGGGTTCTATTCAGTAGACGTTGGCTAGCTGTTAGCTGTTAGCTGTTGGCTAGCTAGCAGAGTCTCCTACGTTAAGGACGACAAATAGCTGGCTAGCGAACCTCAGTGAATTAAGATAATCACTCCAAGGCTACACACACTAAACTACACAATTATCTTGAAACAAAGACAGCTATGTAGCTAGCTAACACTGAACTAATCAAGTCGTACAGTTGAGTGAATAGCACTACAGTGATGCTAATCTGTGTGCGTTAGCTAGCGTTGCTAGCTCCTGGGCGAATAGCAGTGAAGGCTACGTTAGGGCGACGAAATACGAAATACGATAATTAATGCAATTATCTCTGATACAAGGACGGCTATGTAGCTAGCTAAGAAGAATGGCTAAGATTATGTAGCTAGCTAACAGTAAACTAATCAAGTCGTACAGTTGAGTGAATAGCACTACAGTGATGCTAATCTGTGTGCGTTAGCTAGCGTTTGCTAGCTCCTGGGCGAATAGCAGTGAAGGCTACGTTAGGGCGACGAAATACGATAATTATGCAATTATCTCTGATACAAGGACGGCTATGTAGCTAGCTAAGAAGAATTGCTAAGATTAGACAAATCAACCGTTGTACTATAATGAAATGTAATGAAAAAGTTATACAACCTGCAGAGCGAAGTGCGAATGCGACCGCTCGCTCCAACCATACAGTACAGTATTGTCATAATATAATAGAGACAGTAGATCTAGCTGGTCTGTCATAATACAATCGAGACAGTAGATCTAGCTGGTCTGTCATAATACAATAGAGACAGTAGATCTAGCTGGAATGTCATAATATAATAGAGACAGTAGATCTAGCTGGTATGTCATATTACAATAGAGACATAGACACAGTAGATTTAGCGGGTCTGTCATGAGATAATAGAGACACAGAGACAGTAGATCTAGCTGGTCTGTCATAATATAATAGAGACAGTAGATCTAGCTGGTCTGTCATAATATAATAGAGACAGTAGATCTAGCTGGTCTGTCATAATACAATAGAGACATTAGATCTAGCTGGTCTGTAATAATATAATAGAGACAGTAGATCTAGCTGGTCTGTCATAATATAATAGAGACAGTAGATCTAGCTGGTCTGTCATAATATAATAGAGACAGTAGGTCTAGCTGGTCTGTCATAATATAATAGAGACATAGAGACAGTAGATCTAGCTGGTCTGTCATAATACAATAGAGACAGTAGATCTAGCTGGTCTGTCATAATACAATAGAGACAGTAGATCTAGCTGGTCTGTCATAATATAATAGAGACAGTAGATCTAGCTGGTCTGTCATAATATAATAGAGACAGTAGATCTAGCTGGTCTGTCATAATATAATAGAGACAGTAGATCTACCTGGTCTGTCATAATATAATAGAGACAGTAGATCTAGCTGGTCTGTCATAATATAATAGAGACAGTAGATCTAGCTGGTCTGTCATAATATAATAGAGAGAGTAGATCTAGCTGGTCTGTCATAATACAATTGAGACAGTAGATCTAGCTGGTCTGTCATAATATAATAGAGACATTAGATCTAGCTGGTCTGTCATAATATAATAGAGACAGTAGATCGAGCTGGTCTGTCATATTATGATAGAGACAGTAGATCTAGCTGGTCTGTCATGATATAATAGAAACAGTAGATCTAGCTGGTCTGTCATAATATAATAGAGACAGTAGATCTAGCTGGTCTGTCATAATATAATAGAGACAGTAGATCTAGCTGGTCTGTCATAATACAATCGAGACAGTAGATCTAGCTGGTCTGTCATAATACAATAGAGACAGTAGATCTAGCTGGAATGTCATAATATAATAGAGACAGTAGATCTAGCTGGTATGTCATATTACAATAGAGACATAGACACAGTAGATTTAGCGGGTCTGTCATGAGATAATAGAGACACAGAGACAGTAGATCTAGCTGGTCTGTCATAATATAATAGAGACAGTAGATCTAGCTGGTCTGTCATAATATAATAGAGACAGTAGATCTAGCTGGTCTGTCATAATACAATAGAGACATTAGATCTAGCTGGTCTGTAATAATATAATAGAGACAGTAGATCTAGCTGGTCTGTAATAATATAATAGAGACAGTAGATCTAGCTGGTCTGTCATAATATAATAGAGACAGTAGATCGAGCTGGTCTGTCATATTATGATAGAGATCTAGCTGGTCTGTCATGATATAATAGAAACAGTAGATCTAGCTGGTCTGTCATAATATAATAGAGACAGTATATCCAGTTTGTCTGTCATAATATAATAGAGACAGTAGATCTAGCTGGTCTGTCATAATATAATAGAGACAGTATATCCAGTTTGTCTGTCATAATCAAGCTGGTCTGTCATAATACAATCGAGACAGTAGATCTAGCTGGTCTGTCATAATACAATTGAGAGGACAAAAGGCTTCTCAACAGTTTTTACCCCCAAGCCATAAGACTCCTGAACAGGTAATCAAATGGCTACCCGGACTAT